>NC_056747.1:1355145392-1355150392 GCF_019279795.1 Protopterus annectens
AGTGTGTGACATACAGGGCTACACTTATTTAGGACTATTTGCTAAAAGGTTATAAAAAAAGTGACAATTTCCATATTTATATTAGCATTGCAAAAAATGCAATTCAATACTTTTCTTTTGGTGGCAGCATATATCAAAAGTGGGAATTCTTCCTGAGATGTGAATGTTTGCGCGATAAAACAGTTATTAGTACTGGCAGCATTTTCATACCTATATTGGTAACATAAAAGCTAGGGGGCCAACATGTAAATAAATGGTTCCGTCTGATACACAACATTAAGGCACAAGATTTTGCCATTGATGCTCCCCATTTGCTTTTTGGGTGCTTCCACTCAGCAGCTCCCTGATCAGTATAGCGGGATCTGAATGATGTAACCTGGTACCAGTGCAGCGGGTTAAGGCTTTGAGCCATTATCAAGCTGCATTCTGAGGTAGTGGCTTTGATTCGCACTGGGGCAATTGGGAGTTTCAGCCTGGCTGTTTGTCTCTCAGTGCACAACTAGTACCCCCCCCCCCGAAACCCCACTGTCAGGACCTTTTTTGCCTTCATATCAGTGCTCTTGAGCAGTGTGTATAGCACAGATATCAAGAAGGTCATCCCCTTCATGTAGTGATGTAGGCCAAAATGGTACCAAACGTAGTGCGCAGTGGATCTTCTAATGTTTTTGTGAGTGAGTTTATGTAGATAAACTATGTCTCTTCCATTCAACTGTACCTTATCCCATCTTTTTCTTGAAAATGACAAAACCCTGCCCTGCTGAGTGGTAACATATTAGTTACTGAAGAAAGGAAGGAAAAAATTAGGTGAAGGAATGAATTTTTAATACCTGCATGTGGGAAGAGTAAATGTACTTTAAAATCACCTGCAACTTTAGACTAAAAACGAGATGTCAGCCATACTACAGAGAAACAGCCATATTTAAATTTGAGCATGTCACAGCCTAGCTATATGAATGCTCTAAAGTGCAGAAAATCTCTTGTCTCAAAAGATGTGCCATCCATGTCTTAAGTGGTTATGTACTCCTGCCTCTTGTTATACGTCATTGCAAAGATTTTGACCAGATAAATAAAGCTGCTGATACTGTGGGTCTGTGTTGCATGCTTTCAGAGAGCTGTAACCCTTGCTTTGACCATAACACGAACAGTTTTTGATAAATAAAATGTTTTCTTTCATAAATCTGCAATATGCAATCCACATCTCAAAGTAACCTTTTGATAGGAACACCAATGCATAGCTCAGCAAATTGATGTTTTTGTGAACTCTCATCACTTGTGAGATCATTGCAAATCAGTATAAGGTGTTTTTTTAATAGAAGGTCTTGGAAAAAGGGTATCACAAAGTAACTGGTTTCCTGGCCTAATGACTTTGTGAAGCAAGATTACCTAGCCTTCTGCTGCTCAGGATGGAATGAGTGCTATTGACCATTAAGGCATGATATCTAATGCTTTAGTTGTAGTGCTGCTGACCATTAAGCAAGGATATCGAATGCTGTAGTTCTGCTGACCATTAAGCAAGGATATTGAATGCTGTAGTTGTGCTGCTGACCATTAAGGGAGGGTATGTAATGCTGTACTGATTGTGGAATGCAAGAATAGCTTTTCTAAAGTGACAGTATCCATGAATAATGAGTAGCCATGAGGGCACGAGAAAGACCTGGTCATCTGACATTAGGGTGTGAAGGAGCTGGTCATCTGATATTATGGTGAGTACTTCACATAGTTATTTTTTTATGAGAGTTGCAGTCATTGCCATTACCCTGACTGTCCTGTTAAGCATCACTGGTAGTGTCTTGATCATGGCAATTCTCCTGGTGGCTATAGAAAATCCAGTGTCACTGGATATATCTCCAAGAGTTATGGAAAGTTCCATTACCCTGGCTGTTCTGCTATGTATTATGGGCTGTGCAGTGACCGTGGGCACCCCCCCCCATTTGATACTTTTCAGTCACTACCCTAATGTTCCTATCCATCCCTGAGTCTACCAGCTCCTACTTCGTCCCCCTGGCTTAACACCATTTATGGGCTGGGGCCAGCATGGAACATTAGGGTGTCCTGTTAGTCTTACTAGTAACTGCTTCTGCAAGGAGGAGGGATTGTTGTGTTATGACCTTCCCTCTCCCCTTCCCTATGTTCTTCCTAGAAATCATTCAAGGACAACTCCTGTCTTTAATGAACCACACCTCCCTTAAGGAAGTGGCAGTATATAACCCCCCCCCCCCGAGATAGACATGTCCATCCCTCTCTGCCAGCACATCTGACACCTGAGTTAGTAGTCGAACCCAGATCACCTAGGCTATAGAGTTTTATCTCTCCATGCCTTGGCTCTGGCCTAACCTTTGGTATTCATTAGATGTGCCAGAAGTACCATGACCCTGGTTCTTTTCGTGAGTGCTATGGACATGGCTTTGAATTTGGCTGTACTCCTAAGTGTTATGGGCAGTGCATTTTGACCCCGGCTGTTCTTGTGAAGATGGTAGAGAATGCCATGACCTTGACTGCTGTCCAGTGGAAGATGGACAGTGTCATCACCTTATTTATTTTAACTTTAATTAGGTGGCTAGATTGGTCCATGGACACCAACAATTATCTGAGCCAGTGGCTGAAACAGTACAGTAAAGCATTTAAACAAAACAACAATTTACAATTATAGTAGAGGGTTATGGTAACCCTGGCTGTTCTAAGGGCCATTGAGTGTGTCATGACCTTGGTTATTCTCTTGAAGTTCAGGACTATGTATTTAGATAGTTCCTTGACCCTGGCTGTCTTGCTTAGGATCGGTGATGTTCCTTTGCTAGCTATCCTTTCAAGGATCATTGACATTTTCTGGACCCTGATTACCCTCCTGAGACTCGGTCAACAGTGCCACAACCCTGGCTGCTCTTCTGAGGGTTATGAACAGTGATATATCCCCAGTTATTGCTTTAAGTTTTAAAAAACAGCGAACTGATCCTGGAAATTCTTATGAGAATTATGGTCAGAGCAATGACTCTGGAAAATTTGATGTGGGTTATTGGCAGAACAGTGACCCTGGTTATTCTGTTGGGCACTATGGACAGTACCTAAACCCTGGCTATTCTCTCAAGTCTAGGGGCAGTGACATTCAACCTAACTTCTGAAGGTTACATGCAGTTCAGTGAATCTATAAATTCTCTTATGGGTTATGGATAATGCTGTGACCTTGGCTGTTTCCGCAAGGGTCATGGCCAGCGCCACTAACCTGGCTTTTTTTCTGAGGATTATGGACTGTACCATGACCGTGTTTATTTTATTTATCTTTGTTAACACAGTAAGTGGACTGATCCAGGGACCTCCTTGTGCCAGTTTCATGGCCAATGCCAGAAGCGGTACAATATAGTAAATCAATAAAACACAATGGTTTATAAATAGTACAGTAGAGTTCTCTGGACAGTGTCATGACTGGCTATTCTCCTAAGGGACGTCATCAGTGCTGTGAATGTGACTACAGATAGTTCAGTGACCTTAGAAGTTCTTCTGAAGGTTAGTGACAATGATTGACCATTCTCATAAGTGACACTGAAAGCACGTTGCTCCTGTTAACAGTGTTGTTATTTTCTCATATTCATGTGCAAGTAACCCTTTATTACTTCAGTGGATTTGTAGTAGTCACAGACTGGACTTTTATAAACTCTGTTGTCCCTTTTTTTCTGTTGTGACTTTCCACATATTTCACAGTGCCTAGGTCTCTTCTGCCTTCCCTGGCCATTGCTGACCTCCACACTGCCTTTTGCTTTATGTATGATGCCATGTTTTATTTGCCAGTCTGGTGAGCAACAGATGGTGTCTTGAATTGTTTCGTATCCAGAAGGTCAACTTCCAAAAATGTCGTCGTCCTTCTGATGTGTAGACAATATTAGTCATTATCTGAGGTAGCCGCGTACATTATATGGTCATGTGTGGGGTGCTGAAAGGAGCTTGGCACCCATTTTGAAGCAGTATTACCAGTAGCATTATTAGTATCATGATCTCTTGGTAACCATGTGAAATGTCAGGAACTGCTAGAGCAAGTCTTGAAATGTGGACACTGGACAAAAGAACTGGCTTTACATAGATCAAGTCCAAGGTGACCATTTCTCAGAACATTCCCCTTTCTCTGAGGTATAGAGTCTTTAAAGTTGGTGGGTGTGTGTGTGTGTGTGTGTGTGTGTGTGTGTGTATATATATATATATATATATATATATATATATATAATATATATATATATATATATATATATATATGGTTCCCACTTTATAATCTCAAAATACTGAAATTTCAAAACTTCAGTATCTCAAGACTATAAAGCCAAATTTCTTAAATACTGAAATCCCTGAACCGCAAAATTCAAAATCGCGAATGTAAACACACCATACAACACACAACACATACACCATCCTTCCAACACCACAACAAACAATCAAACCTGCAGGCCACTATTTATATATACTAACTCCAAGGTCGCACCAAACAGAAAAAGACAAGTAAACTCACCCCTACACACACTACAGTCCCCTCACACACATCACATATATATAAACACCACCACTTTCAACACTTAAACACTCATACTTTCACCTACCCTAACCCACACCTAAAACTTCCAAACACACTCAGATGCACTCCACTACCTACGCAAAACCCTTAAAAAATATTCACCTACCTCAATCTCCAGCCAAATCCACAGACCAAACCGTACATCAAACACACAGTACATCCCACGTCACTTAGCGAAACACCATAACCACAACTTCGACATTTACGGAGTAGCGTTTATTAAGTTTCGGTATTTTGAAAATTCAACTTCATGGTCTCGAAATACTGAAATTCGATATTTCAGTATTTTGAGATTATGAAGTGAAACCATACACACACACACACACACACACACACACACATATATATATATATATATATGTATGTATGTACATATATATGTGTGTATATATATATATATATATATACACATACACAAAGATATAGATATATATATATATATATATAT
>NC_056747.1:1355157892-1355227892 GCF_019279795.1 Protopterus annectens
CTTGATCTTTCCAAAGCCTTCGACACTATCTCTCACAACCTGCTCCTAACTAAACTCTCCAAACTCTACCTATCCTCCTCCTCTCTGAACTGGTTCTCTAGCTATCTATCCAACAGAAATCAAGCTGTTAAATGGAAGAAAGCAACTTCCTCCTTCCTAAGCACCCCCACGAGTCCCCAAGGCTCCATATTGGGCCCTCTTCTCTTCAACATCTTTATCAATGACTTCCACAAATCTATCCCTTTCTCTAGCATTATCCAATATGCAGATGATTCTACTATCATCTGCTCTGCCTCTTCTATCTCCACCCTACAAAACTTACTCAAGACGCCTTCTCTTCCACAGAGCAATGGATGCTTTGCAATCATCTAGCTCTCAATGCCACCAAGACCAAATTAATGTTATTTACTCCTCCAAACTCCCTCCCCAACATAAACTCACTCTTAGTTACCAGTCAAAATAACTCTCCTCTTGAAATAGTGTCAGAGACCAAACTTCTTGGGGTCCACATTGACAACCAACTCAAATTTAATTCCCACCTACAAAAGAACATCAAAAACACATCAAAAACTTGGCATGCTATATAGACAAAATGCCTACCTCACACCTACCACTAAAATCACTCTAGCTACTTCCTTCCTCATTCCCTCCCTCCTCTATGGTGCCCCACTACTTACTAATCTTCAGTGCTCCTTAAAAAAACAGCTCACCTCTTGCTATAACAAAATAGCTAGATTCGCTACCACCCATAAGTCCTCCACTCACCACTGTCTCTCCTCCATAAACTAAGATGGTTAGAACTTCCCAACTATCTTGCTTATACTCAACTAAATCTAGCCCACAAGCTTATTCTAAACCCCTCCAACTGTCCCTCCCTCTCCTCTGCCTTTAAAATGCACCATCCAAATAGAGTTCTAAGGTCCAATAATCAAAATCTACTACAGGTCCACAAACCAAATCATCCCCCAGGCAAAAACCTCCTTTCCTTCAGCCTTGCTCGCCTCTGGAACTCACTACCACCAAACATCCGCACTACTTCCAACCACTATTCCTTCAAGAAGTCACTTTTCTTACACCTAGCATCTCAATGGGAATGCTCTTGTACCCACCCCTCATAACCAACTCTACCTTTCCCTGTACTACCATTCTATTCTATTCTACTATGTTGTTCACTAAAATGCATTTATAATTTTGCTTTTATTCCTTCATTAGCCTGTACCAAGAATGTCACTGTCAAATGTTAAGTACAATTATGTTTTGCTTATGTTCTTTTATAGTATGTACATATATATTTACTGTAATGCACAATTATTTTCTTTTTTGGAGCTCATGTTCTTTTATATCATGTACCTAATAATTACTGTAATGTACATTTATTTCTCTTTTTGGAGCTTTTCTCCCCAGGACTCCATTGAAAACGGGTTCTTCAATGGCCCAATGGACTATCCTGGTAAACCAACTGCAATAAATAAATAAATAAATAAATAAATAAAACATTCAGGTGATCTTTTTAGATTATTCATTTACTTTTTATTTAACGTTATGTTTGAAAAACCTCATGAAGGTGTGACGTTTCATTTCGTTGTTTTCCTTCAGTTATTGGACATGGTTAATCAGTCATCTAGAGCTATGCTAGCAGAAATGCATTAATCATTCAAGATCTCATTTTTTTTCAAATTTCCAATGCACAGGTAACGCTTTCTTCACCACCAAAAGCTTAACACTATCTTGTGATAACTCCAGGCTGTTATTTTGTAACATTGTTTGGTACCTGGACTAGCATGGGACAGATCATTTGTGTAACTCCACGCTGTCATGTAACATTATTTGGTCCTCAGGCTAGCATGGGACAGATCTTTTGTTACTTTCACCCATTTTTATCACAGTTGTTCTAGTTTGATCACCTCTTTGTTTCTTTCTTTATTTTCTCATTTGTTAACCAGCTAAGTGCAGTTGTCTGTGGACCCTTTTCAGGCATGAACTGGGCCAAGCTGCCTAAACAGTTACAAATTGCCTAAAACTGCACCAGTACTTGTATTACAAACATGAGTGTTACTGAACATTACAGTATATTCATTTTGCGTTATCTGCATATTGTAACATAGATGTGTATTCCATGGAAACATTAGCACTAAGGCATAAAGATTTAAGAAACGCTGTATCAATATTACAATTATGCGAAGTATATCAAATGACCCAAACCAAAGAAGCGTGATATCACACAATGATGAATGTAAGAGCAAATCAGTATTTTAATGATGTCCCTTATATCTAGCCCCATCTATTCATTTCCATGAGCGAGTAACTTTGAAGTAGTGGAGTTGAATTCTGTTTTCTGCATGTGGTTCACCCCTTTTTTTGTTGGTCACTCCTTTCCCATTACCAGATGACCAAAAGGTGGTGCCACCACATCACTAAGGCTTCTTTGTGATTGCCTTAGTGCTGCAGTGAGTCTAGGTCCACCCCCAATCTGCACTTCTCAGACAGGCATACTGGCAATTCGCTGGAGTCCTCGATAAACAACCAACATTCCAGTGCCCAGAGCACTGCTGCAACCTGGGTCACTAGCAATTGAATGCAGGTGCCCATTGCCAGAGGGCTGGCTTGGAGGGATTGGCTTGTTTTATCTGTATGTACATTGTTTTAAAGAATGTATAGTATCAAGGCAGACAAATGGTGAGGCCAGAACACCGATCTCAGAGCTTTACTAATGACTGGCATTCATCTACAGTTCACATGATTCACCGTCTCACTCAAACTCTCTTAGGTTCATAGGTAGGTACCAGGCTATTGGCCCTAGGGCTTATATAAGCCTAGGCAAAAAGGTACCCTGGCTTTCGCCACCCAAGAAAATTATTTTCCTGTGCCCCTGTCAAGCAGAACCACAGAAGTGATCCCCGGGGTGAATTTTCAATCTCCCGTCCAGTCATCAAGATTTTTCTTGAAGAGTGCTAATGAGGAGCTTTGTTTGATATAGATAGGTAGTTAATCCCAGAGTATGGGAAGTCTCTGGGAAAGGAATCTGTCCCTCCAGCATGTTCTGTTTATTGTGGTGACAAGGTTTAGGTCTCTAGAGTGTGTAGCTCGGAGGGATTGGGTTTTCTTTAAGTGGAGCATGTCCAACAGCTCTGGGTTTGATATAGCTTTGTATGTTAGGCAGAGATCGCCTTTAAGTAGGCAATATGCGACAGAGTAAAGCTGGAGTTTTTTGAGACTGTCTGCATAGGGCATCTTTTGAGGCCAGTAATCCTCTTTGTGAGGTATTTCTGCCACCTTTCCAGTTGTAGATGTCTTGTGAGGGTACATACCAAAAGGGGCACTGTATTCTATAAGGGGTCTAATGAGTGATGAGAAGGAGGGGAACAATGATCTGTTTTCTCCTGGATGAGAAACCTTTTGTGATGAGGTGTGCCATGTAGAAGGATTTCCTGACTACTGTGGCGATGTGATTATCAAAGGAGAGGCTACTGTCTACCTGTGTCTCAAGGTCTTTTATCACACTTTTGGTGTTAAGTAGATGACCACCTATGTGTTAGTTTATAGGTACAGAGTTTTTACGAAAAGGGATGACAATGCACTTTTTGTCACTGAGCTTGAGGCCATGGCTTTGACACCAGGCATCTGTCTCAGTGAGGCCCTTTTGTAGGATGTCCACATCATTAGGAGTTTCGATTATGGCTCCTAGTATGCTGTCACCTGCGAACTTCGTTAGCCAAAGACCTTCTGTGTTAGCCTGTACTTCAGAGAAGTAGATACCAAACAGGAGAGAACCCAGGACTGAATCCTGTCGTACCCCACTTGTCACTGGTCTGAAGTCATATTTGGAGTCTGCTACGTTCACAGTATGGGCTATGTCAGTGAGCCAGTTCACAACCCATCTTGTGACATTGGGGTCATTAAGCCCAGGGTACCTAAAAACATCCAATTTGAGTTGCTACAATAATTCTGTTTGTTCCAGCCATAGAGGAAAGGGGCTCCTCTTAATTGACCATTAATCTGATCAATTACTCTAAAGGTAAAATTACAAAGGAAACCCCGTACCCTGGGCTTAATGACATATGTGTTCTATAGCTTGTATTTTGAAATAAAGAAATTTAAAGAGATGTTTTTTTATGTTTAAATATAGGCATGTAGTAATGTATTCCTTTTTTATTTTTATATTTTGATTTGATTAATTAAGGATTTTTAAAGTGGGATTTTTTAGATCAGCTGACTGTCATGTGGTTACTATGTATGTTATATAAACTTCTTTTTAAATGTTGATTCAGTTTGAAGAAGTAGGAACATTTGTACCTACGAAAGTGCTTACTTTTACTTTTGTCATTAAATAGCTTTTAGTACCAAGTGCTTTGGCCAGTTTTATTTGGGTTAGTAGTTTAAATTTGTTTTTGTGGTTTATTCATTTGTGTCAGCTATTGCCATGGGCATGGATTTTGGTACACCTTCCTTGTTTTTTGAGGCTATATGTAGTACAGATACCAACCAACAAATCAGGAAATTGACTTTTCTACTTTATAATTTAACAAGAAAAGTGGATGAACTGGCATCAGCTATTGGGAGAAAACCTGAGTTTCCCACTACCAGTTCAGTTATAACTAGCCAGATTTGTACATCTGATGTTCTACTTTCCAATCTTCCATCTGCAGCAGCCAGCAATGCTAATGAGTGCGGTCCACGGAGCGGAGAATTCCAACGTGAACCTAGAGTTTCCTGGACCATCAGTTAATAATCCGAATGGAGGACTTTCAATACATGACCGTACATCTTATAGAGATGCCCTGGTGAACGAACATAGTGTTAAGAACTGGTTACAATCCTTGCAAGGGTTGGGTTTATCTACTGACATTAGACCTGGGAATACATCAACAACAAATAACATTTCCACCAATTTAAAACTCCTACACTCTAAGTCTTTGAAATTAAAAAAGCTTCAGCTTGAAGTAGTTTATTTCCATGAATGTATGCAGCATAAAATAGTCCCTAAAGGAGTAAGGAGTTAATGTTACCCAACCGGACTTGTGGTTGAGTCACCCTTCCATAAAGATTTAATTAATTTATTTAATAGACAAGGTATTGAACTTTTGAACCATTTAATTGAACATTATACCTTGCAGATAGAGGGGCTGGATAAAGAGAATAGTGTATTGGACACGGCTATTACAACTGAACCAGACTTTATGAGATATAGATTCGACCATGGTCAAATTTTTACTAGTATAGATGCTTATATCTCCAAACATAAAATTACTAAAATTAAGAAATTAAAAAGGGATAGGATTGATTATGCAAAGGGTTTTGCTTATCCCAACCCCCCCCCCCTGTCTCCCAGAAATGGAATGGTACCAACCATTTAGACAATTTTCGGGGAACCATAACAAACCACAGTATTTTTGTGAATGACTATAAGCTGTTAACTCCACCCCCGCAGGAAGTGAATCAAGATCAGGGAAGCTAACTTCCTCATCGTAGTGAGAGACTACAAAATAAGAGTGTTTATAATAATGGGGGCAATTCTAATTCAGGAAGCAGTACCCATATGAACAATAATGGTAGGGAAATTACCCAGGGACAACATTTTCAAGGGGATTCCAACCTAGTCTAGCAGAAGTTTACACGGGGCAGCCGCAACAAGAGGAAGAACCGTTGGAACCGACCTCCTGTTTAGGTGAGCAAATGAATGTTTTGACTGATACTTTAGAAGCTGATGAATTGAATTGACTTGCTTTTGTTTGTAAGTCCTCTGGAGATTTCAAGGTTTATAATTACTCTGGTTATCTTGTTGATCCTGCTTTGGCAGACATTTTAGCCAAGAGACTAACTTTCGTGCCTAGTACGTTTTGCGATTTATCTAAGACTCTTGTGGATATTAAATTGTTTATCCGAAAATTGAATTTGCAATTATTTTTTATTCCTAATGACGCTGAGTTGCTTAACAATGGGGTGAACAATTTTAGGATTTCCAGCACGTTTAACCCTAGTACTCACCCCACCCTTGCAGTATTTGAACATCTTTGTGAGTATGATATTAGGAATTTGCGAATGTTCTGACAGAACTCTACTGCTCCCATTAGTAATTTTAGTAAGGATGATTGGAACTTGATTAAAAGTTTGAGGGACAGTGGTATTTGAATCACCATATCTGACAAAGGGGGGTGGCATAGTGTTAATGAGTACTCAATATTATAAAACCCATATGGAGCAAATGTTAGAGACTAACAGTTATGCCATGGCCTCTTTGAATGAGTTGAATATAACTTATAGAAAGATTGTCATTTTTGAATGACCTTTTTATTGAAGCTAGGGTCTGTATTGATTGGTTTAATTATTTGACTATGTTGGCTCCACAGGTCCCAGTGGTCTTCGGAATTCCGAAGATTCACAAAGACCTTTATAATCCCCCTTTCTGTCCAGTTGTGAACGGTCGTAAAAGCATCACCTATCCCATGGTAAAATATGTAGATTATATTTTAAAGAAGTTCTTAATAAATGAAGTCCAGATATGTAAAGTTTCCTGGTCTTTTTTGGATGACCTGAACAAATTGGATTATAATGAGGATTTTCATTTTCCTACAATAGACATAAAGGACCTCTATACCATCATCCCCCATGACCTTGGTATAGAGTGGGTTAGTCAGGTTTTATTAAGGAAGCGGATAGAGCAGGATGAATTGCAATTAGTTCAAGAATTTTTGGACATCATCCTGACAAATAATTTTTTTATCTTTGATGGTTCCTATTATGTTCAAAAGAAAGGGGTGGCTATTGGGTCCCCTTGTGGAGCAAGCTTTGCTAATTTAGTGATGAATTTTTGGGAAAAATAATTTATTTTGAAAGAGAATGCCTTTTCTGAATTTATTTTTTTATTACACACGTTACTTGGATGATGTTTTTATCATTTTTAAGGGTGAAGAAGAAGAATTTAATAATTTAATTCAGTACATGAATAGCACTACGGAATTCTTGAGACTCACCAGTAATTTTCATGAAGATAGGATCGCATATCTACATGTCCTTTTACAGAAGGATAGAATTAGATGGAAATATATAGCCACCATTTATAGGAAGGAGACGTATTCTAATTCCTTCCTTCATTTCACTAGTTCTCATCTGTTAATCAGAAACAAATCTGTTGTAAAAGGACAACTTGTCAGGGCAGCCAGAATGGTTTCCAATTTTGACAATTTTATTGATGAATGTAACTTTTTAAGAAATATTTTCTTGAAATGAGGCTACCCCGACTTATTGGTGGATAATCTAATTTTTGAAGTAACCACCAAAAGAAACATAGGATATTTTAGTGCTATTCGAAATGGATCTGATGTGGAGACTCATTATGTGAGTAATACAACAATGGCCACTATTCTAGGTCTAGATCCATTTACTGATTTACCTTTAACTTCCATTACTTCCTTTAGTAGTGATGCTAATTTAATTAGACATATTTTGAGTAAGAACTGGGGTTTAATTTCAACAGATGAGACTGTTAGAAATAAATTGCCAATTGCACCTAAGGTTATATTTAGAAGAGGCCAAAATTTGAAACAATTCTTACGTAATAGTATTCCCTATACTCAGAGAATTAAAGGCATGTTTAAATGTGAAGCTTGCCCCTTTTGTCAATTTATTGATACTGACCTCTACTATCAGGTCAATAATAAAAGATTTATTAGTTATGGGCGATATAATTGTAATTCTAAGGCGATTGTTTATTTAGCTAAATTTAATTCCTGTCCATGTTTTTACATAAGAAAAACAGACAGGAAATATAAGGAACGTTTGTATGAGCATCAGTATGCTATTAGAAATCATAAGATTGAAAAATGCCTTCGCTAAACATGTTATTAGTAATCCAGGCCATCATTTTAGCTTTAGAGTAATTGATCAGATTAATAGTCAATTAACAAGGGGGCCCCTTTTATGGCTGGAACAAAGAGAATTATTGTGGCAACTCAAATTGGATGCTTTTAGGTTCCCTGGGCTTAATGACATATGTTCTATAGCTTGTATTTTGAAATTAAGAAGTTTAAAGAGATGATTTTTTTATGTTTAAATTTAGTCGTATAGTAATGTATTCCTTTTTTATTTTTATATTTTGATTTGATTAATTAAGGATTTTTAGAGTGGAACTTTTTAGATTAGCTGACTGTCATGTGATTACTATGTATGTTATATAAAGTTCTTTTTAAATGTTGATTCAGTCTGACGAAGTAGGAACATTTGTACCTACGAAAGCGCTTACTTTTACTTTTGTCATTAAATAGCTTTTAGTACCAAGTGCTTTGGCCAGTTTTATTTGGTTTAGTAGTTTAAATTTGTTTTTGTGGTATATGTCTCCATTGTAGTTAAAAAGCCATCTGTCTGGCCCAACTAATAAGAAAGGGCATCTCATCCAAAACCAAAGAAGTCATTCTTCCATTTTGGTCATCTCTTGTCCATCTTGTTATTGAATATAATGCCTTCTTCGGTATGTGTCTGCTGAAAGATATCACTCAGTTGTAGAGATCCCAGAAGTTTGTAAACAAAAAAAAAATGTTAACAGGCTTCAAAGATATTAATCATATTGAGGACTGCTGCAGTAGCCTAATCTAAGTGGGTTAGGTCATGCTAAGGATATAACAGCCGTCCACCTTCCAAAGCATCAGGGTATCTTCCGCAGGCCCAAACTGTTAAACATGTCATGCTTCTTGGGAAGTAAAATGCCCAATAGGTAAACGAGAAAATGTCTGTTTTTATCTTGGGTGGATATCTTTTCACTATCTAAGCAGTACTGAAGTTCGTAAAATGCATTAACTGACTTGCACACAATTCTTTAATGAGCCTTTCTTACATCTCCGTAAGTTAACAAACGTAAGAGCTTTGTGTGGTGAACCCAGACATTTTATTTCATTTCCAGTTACTGATGTTAAGCTTTTTGCTGGTCTAACTTCCGCTTGCACTCTTTCTCTACATTTTCCATTATTCTACGCTACCATATTCGTCTGTTAACAATTTCTCCCATTTTGAAGCAGATAAATAAAGATATTTGATATTCCCTTCTGCCTAAATTCTTGTTCCTTTTGCACTGTTCACCTTATCTTCAGCAGCTCCATCTGCAATAACTGCACAACTAATTATAGTCTTGTAATAGCTTTAGTTATCTTGACAAAGGTTTCATGACCTTCCTTGTACATCTTTGACATAAATGGCTGAGGGTCACATGACTTCCTGTAACATTACTGCTACCCCACAATCACCCCAAACTCCACAAACGCTGTCACATAAGGAAAATCTCTTCTTTATACTTTTTTTTTTCTTTCATATTATGTGATCATCCACTTGTTAGAAATTTAATCAAATCACAAACTAACAAAATGTGAAGTAAGGAAACTGCACATTACGTATTTAACTGTACTTATCAGAAAATATGCAGATATACTCTCTCCTTTGTCCTTTGTGTAAGCAAAGTACATTTGATCCAGAGGACTCAGACAAGTTGGTCTAGCATATGGAAAGTTAGGTGGTTATGATGTCCTTACATGAAGTGTTTTTATTTTCCGCACGAAACGTGTTTTGAGTCACCAGTTGTGATCCAGTGCATGTCGATGAACTCCTCATGTCATACATCTCTTACCTCTGCTAAAACTGCACCCATTCACCAAGACGGTAGTCACGTTGCAGGATAATGGTTGGCTTTTAATATATATGTAAATACATAAGAAATAACCAGGCACAGTGTAAGCTTTCACAGAATGATAAAAAGGCATTTTTACAAGTAATTAACTCTCTAAATAAATCTTCTCTGAGATTGCATTTTGGGGTAAGGGATAACTTTCTTACTATCATCAAATGTAAATGCATCAATCAAATAAATATAGGATTAACTAATATGCCATAAATTGAATATTTTTCAAATTTATATAACTGTAAATCATCTGAATATCTACATCTGTGTACAGTCAAGTACACCAGCATCTGAATTGCAAGCCAGCAGCTGCAATCACTTGTAAAACAACAAATCTCAACAGAAGACTGGAAGTTCTTCATTATGACATTGGTTTGGTAGTTAAATGATATCTAAAACAGTTATGGGTTAGAATATTATGCATGTACAGATGTTGAACACACAAGTCAGGAATTAAATCTGCAAAGTTTGTGAATCTAGGTTACTTCCTGATATAGTCTGGAGAAAAACAGAATATTAATTACACGCGAGCAGCTGTATGCATAGTTAAACCAAAATTTTCAGTCAGATGTTATTAATTCTCAGGGAGGTCCCTGATTTTGGTGTAAAAATGTGCTCTGTCCCTCCCAAAAACAGATGATTCTTTTGAGAAAATGTGATGCTATTATTTATTGACTATAATTCAGCTGTTATAGTTACTGTTTCATGTTTACCCCCACTGACCTATTCTGTCAACTTTGAGTTAAGTGTTTCAGTATTTAAAAAGTGTCTTTGGTTTGCGGCCTTTTTCTCATTATTTTTGGTTATGTCACTGATTTGGTGGAGGGGAGGGTTTGAGATCAAATCAGTAAACCTAAAGTACAAACCTACCAGGTACTTAGTAATTCATTTAAAAGTCAAACCACAAACTTAGCATAGTTGCAGCTAACATTGAAGAACAGCACAAGGTCACATCTAAGTTCCCAAACAGCTGGAGCTGACTGTTCAACTATCTGTGTCGTGTAATGTTGCTGTCTCTTCTCTGTTTAATTTTTTCTGCTGTGTGTTCTCTCTGTTTCAGTGTGCCCCCCGCTATAGTCTTCCCCCTCCAAGTTTCATGCTTCCTTTTCTTTGCTTAAATCCAGATTTCCTGCTGCCATGGTGCCTCCTCTGTTTCGGTCCTGTTTGCACTCCTTTACTTTGGGGTAAGACCCTTATCCCAGTACTCTACAGCAGTAGCCCATTTCCACAAATCTGAGCAAATAATTCCTCTTCCTGACATGGTATCCTTCTCATATGTTCATAACCGGTTCTTCAGTAGCAGGTTGGTAATTATACTTGTCTTTACTTGTAGAACTGCACAAAAACCTGCATAAATTGATGATTAATGTTTACTCTACAAGGAGGAAGCTAAAGCTTGACCCCTCTGTTAGTGATTTAGGATTTCCAGCTTTTATAATGCTGAAACCAAATCAAAGCTACGTCCCCTGTACTACTGTGACTCGGCCAAGCCCCACCTGATTTCCACTCACATTCACGCACATTTCATGACATAAAGGTAGATGTCATTGGGCTGTAATGTCTCTAAATCTATTTTTTCTTTTTTATCTCTGACTTTACATTACTGTATGTTTTCTTTTTTCAGATAATCTTGGACACCATTGTGTTGCATTTTTGTCAAAAAGACCAGACCGAGGTAGCTTTTTTACAAGCTCTGGTATTCTGTTCATGCTGCTAAACAAAATACTGGAGTTTGTACAGTGCTTTCTGGGCTACCAGAGAATCATTCTGAATTCTGAATTGTGCAGAAAAATATCATCGAGGTGGCAAGCCTAGTCTTATATCCAGGCCTTAGTGGGGGTTTTGAACATGGGGGGGGGGGGGCACTCTCATGCCCTTTTTGTAGAGAATTGATGTAGCTCTGCTACTTAGCCAGCAATCATAGTGTCTTCCTCATAAAGTTTCTCATTCTGAGAGAGGTGACCATTGTAGGGACTTCTTGAACCACAGATGTTGTCCTCTTCTGTAAGGTCTCCAGTATTCAGAGGATCATCCATTTGAGGAACCCCCTACGCAATGATGTTATTTCCTATACTGGAAAATAAAAGCCTTCCAAATCTGAGAGAACATTTTCTTGAGTGGAGGGAAAGCTTCCTGTAAGCTTTTCTAATATTCCCTCCCTCAGTTCTTTCATTTTGCACCTCTAGGAAAAATTAAGACAGAAGGCCATTGTTAATTTTCCTTACTCCTTGTTGGGCGAAAACGATTTCTAACGCTTCTGTACCTTATCATAACTTCTTCACTTAGGAAGGTTCTAGTCTGTTAGGGGCACAAGAAAAGATTTCTAATGCTTCTGTGCCTTATGTCATAACTTCTTAACTTAGGAAGGTTCAAGTCCGTTAGGGGCACAAGAAAAGATTTCTAATGCTTCTGTGCCTTATGTCATAACTTCTTAACTTAGGAAGGTTCAAGTCCGTTAGGGGCACAAGAAAAGATTTCTAATGCTTCTGTGCCTTATGTCATAACTTTTTCATTTAGGAAGGTTCTAGTCCGTTAGGGGCACAAGAAAAGATTTCTAACGCTTCTGTGCCTTATGTCATAACTTCTTCACTTACAAAGGTTGTAGTCTGTTAGGGGCACAAGTTGCATCTCAGGGCCTGGTTACTGTTTCTAATGCTTCTGTGCCTTATGTCATAACTTCTTCACTTAGGAAGGTTCTAGTCCGTTAGGGGCACAAGAAAAGATTTCTAATGCATCTGTGCCTTATGTCATAACTTCTTCACTTAGGAAGGTTCTAGTCCATTAGGAGCACAAGAAAAGATTTCTAATGCTTCTGTGCCTTATGTCATAACTTCTTCACTTAGGAAGGTTCTAGTCTGTTAGGGGCACAAGTTGCATCTCAGGGCATGGTTACTGTTTCTAATGCTTCTGTGCCTTATGTCATAACTTCTTCACTTACGAAGGTTCTACTCTGTTAGGGGCACAAGAAAAGATTTCTAATGCTTCTGTGCCTTATGTCATAACTTCTTCACTTAGGAAGGTTCTAGTCCATTAGGGGCACAAGAAAAGATTTCTAACGCTTCTATGCCTTATGTCATAACTTTTTCAGTTAGGAAGGTTCTAGTCTGTTAGGGGCACAAGTTGCATCTCAGGGCCTGGTTACTGTTTCTAATGCTTCTGTGCCTTATGTCATAACTTCTTCACTTAGGAAGGTTCTAGTCCATTAGGAGCACAAGAAAAGATTTCTAATGCTTCTGTGCCTTATGTCAGAACGTCTTCACTTAGGAACACAAGTTGCATCTCAGGGCCTGGTTACTGTTTCTAATACTTCTGTGCCTTATGTCATAACTTCTTCACTTATGAAGGTTCTACTCTGTTAGGGGCACAAGAAAAGATTTCTAACGCTTCTATGCCTTATGTCATAACTTCTTCACTTAGGAAGGTTCTAGTCTGTTAGGGGCACAAGTTGCATTTCAGGGCCTGGTTACTGTTTCTAATGCTTCTGTGCCTTATGTCATAACGTCTTAACTTAGGAAGGTTCTAGTCCATTAGGGGCACAAGAAAAGATTTCTAATGCTTCTGTGCCTTATGTCAGAACGTCTTCACTTAGGAACACAAGTTGCATCTCAGGGCCTGGTTACTGTTTCTAATGCTTCTGTGCTTTATGTCATAACTTCTTAACTTAGGAAGGTTCTAGTCCGTTAGGGGCACAAGTTGCATCTCAGGGCCTGGTTACTGTACTTGGTATGTTGACCCCAGTGGACCTTCTAGTTGCGGTGATGGAGCTCTGCAGCTACTATTGAGCCACCCCCTTTGCAAACTTAAGAAAATGGACATGAGTCAGCATAATACTCTTCGGGGGGGGGGGGGGGGTGCTGCAGAAGCAGATCTGTTCCAAATCCAATAAAACATATCACAGTTCTTTGAGGGGTTACTACAGTTTAACACAAACAAAAGCGCAACTCTGCTACATATTTTAATGATTACTCTTCTTAAACTAAAAAAAACACCTTAATAAACAAGCCATTTCTCAGCGACAGATGACCAAAATAACTACAGAACACTAAATCTAAAAATAAAATAGTAAAAACTCACTTCCATAATATGTATCAACCCATCTGACACTAAACCTACATTACCACAATTTTAACCCTTTAAAGAGACAGGCATGCATAATTAAAAAGTGCACCAAGGCAAAGCAGGAGACCTAGTGTACAAATAAAAAAACTACAAGTGACTATAAAAAAAAACCTAAAAAAGCTACCTACAAGTAAGTATAAAAAAACCTAAAAAATGTATAAAAAATATGTCATTATTTGTTTGTCTTTTTATAATACAACAGAACCATGCGAAGCCATGTGACCCTATAACTAGGTAACAGAAACCTCAGAACAAACCATCAGAAGCCCATTACCAAACAAGAACAAATCCAAAAACCTCCAAACTAAAGACAACAGTAAAACATTTTCTGAACAATTTAATATAACATTTCTACTGAAACAACTATACTAACAAAACTAACTCAAGATAAAACACAAAAAAATAAAAGAAGACAATAACCAACCATCTTCAATGACAACATTCAAGAGTGAAACAACAGATAATAAATCCACCATAACCAGTATCATCAACACATGAACAAAGCCAGTATAAAGAACGCAACTAGCCAACTTTGACAACAGCAGTAAGGGAGAAAACTCTCAAAAGATGCACAGCAATAGCAAATAAGGAACTAAAACAAATGCAGTCCTACAGCAAAAGAAGAAAACACAATAAACAGTATACTAAAACATGGGCTTAAGACAAAAACATAAAGATTCGCTCACAAATAGCATAGAAACATTCACAACACTGTTTAAAACAGTATCCATTTGAAATATTGAGACCCATTTGAGTGAGTCCTGAAATACTTGGACTGAATGGCTGAAAGAACAAATTTACATATACAAAGTCTGAGATGCCATTTCCCAGAATATTCCTTTTTATAAAAGGTGTATATAAGTTTGGGGGTGAGAGGGGCCTTACCCCACAAGGATGGTGATCAGGGGAGGATTGCCCCCATCCCCCACAAAATGACATTTTAAGGAGAAGAGCAATTTTTCAGATTTGCTCTTCTCCTGTGTTTTCTGTCTTTTTTTTTTTTTTTTGGCTTTTCAGCACTTGGCATTTCAAGTGCTGACTTTTCAACAGGGAGCCATTTAAAAATATTCTGTGCAAAAGTATGAACAACAAAAGCAGAAGAATTCTCATGACAGAGCTACATATCACAAAGAGTTGGACTAACAGTCAACAGGGAGCCATTTAAAACATTCTGTTCAAAAGTATGAACAACAAAAGCAGAAGAATTCTCATGAGAGAGCTACATATCACAAAGAGCTGGACTAACAGCACTCTAATAGAAACACTAACATAACAACATATCCATAACCCCATACCTGTTTTTTCACAACGACAGAGTGAGTCTGAGAACCAATCCTTCCTTTCTTCCATAGGTAGCTTCTGAACCCTCCATCCAAGCCTTAAATCACCCCATGTTTTTCCTAAGTTTTCCAAACAAGGGTGAATACACATTACACTTACTAGATGTTCACCACTGATTACAATTCCGTTTACAGCAGACCAGCGATTTCATAAAAACAAATCCGTTGTTTTTCTCCTACTTCTGTGTCAAATTGGGAAAAGGAGTACATTAAGGTCCTACTCTCCTATTGATTGAGTGCATTCCCTACGTTTACATGCAGATGGGGCTGTCCCTGCATATTCCCCTAAAAGTCCATTCTACTAGATCAGTGACTTCATCGACAACATTCTTTTCCACAGTACCTCTTGGTGATATTTGTGCAGCTACTATTTGGTCCAAGGTTCACGCGTTCATTTCTCATTATAAATTGGGCATACAATCCAGACCAAGAGCCTGTTTTGGTTTTGCTGTGGCCCAGAATATCCTTCCATAAGACCACCCAAATATTACTGTAGCTGGAGGCGCTGTCCTATACATCGAGGAACAGATGGAAGAGCAACATCAAATTCAAAAGTTATGTCCTCATCATAATTATAGATCTGTGTTGTCTCTTTCTGTCCATCAGTTCCTACCTTCCCCTTTCCATGTGTTTGACAGCATTTGATATTCTGGCTTATGGTTTTCTCTGACTGACCTAGCCTTTTTCCTTCAGGTTACTTATCAAGACCTGTTTTTTCATCCTTGCTTCCATCTTAGATTCCATATTCTACCCTTTTTCCTAGGGGCAAACACAGTCTAAGTTATCTCGCATAAAACCAGGGATTATGGGTAACAGAATGACCCTGAACACTAGATCCAAAAGCTTGAAAGTGGCTGAAGTCAGATCCAACATGGATCTGAGACTCGTACATTGAGCAAAGAGAGAAATAGACAACATGGAGCTATCATTATGGTACGTACATACATTTCATTTACATCTAAAAGGATTGGTTATGGTTGCTTGTTTTTTGTTTTTCTTCTGCTTCTTTTTTTCTCTCGGGCTTACCTCAGTGATCCAGTCCATCTCCAGGTATACCAGCCTCTTCTTCACCCCCAGACTATCTGTTCTAAGGCTGGGGCTGGCAAAGAACCCAGGGGCATCCTTGGAGGCTATGTCATTGACTGCTTCTACTGGGGGTTTTACAACTTCACCCCTTGATTCACACCCCCCTCACCTGAGTTGACCTGTTGTGTCCAAAGGCTGCAGTGAATGTCTAGATGAGCAGCCCCCCTCCTCCTGGCATCCCAATCTCTCCTTGCTAGTACCTCAGATGCTGGGAACAGTAATCAAGCCCAGGTCACCTGAACTGCAGTTAGAAATCTGGCCAGGGCTACAGCATAGAGGGATAGTCATGGTTGAATGTTTGACCAGAATTATTCCCCTTGAAATCAGAGATCATCTCAAATTTTTCAAGATTAATAGTCTATTAAAACAAATCTTAGAATACCACCAGATTTCCTAAGAACTTCTTGATTAAGGAAAGACATATTTCTATTGTCCATTTGTTGAATCATCTTACAGTTGTATGAAAAACCAAGTGTTCTAGCATTTGTGAATCCACCCTAGGATTCAGAGTTTTTATGGTGAACCTTCTTCATGGGATATTTCAGCACAGGTCAGTGTGTATCTATTGATGGACACTACTTAGCAGCTTGCTAAATAACATCTCTGGGTGTCCTTTGTCAATGAACATCAGTTTAGTAGTATCTAGTTCAACAAGAAACATCTTCTCATCAAACACCAAATGGGAAAGTTTGACAGTTTGTCACTTTACAGCTTTCTTCTTTCACCAGAAATGGTGACAACTGTTAAAATGCAAATGTGAACTGAAAAATGTATGTTTAAAAAAAATAGTTGAGTAGGAAAAAAATCACTACTGAAGATAGAGCACTCACTTCAACCAAAGAGCAGAAGAAAATTCAGCTTAAGAGTGAACAATCACAATTCGGCCAGCACATCAACTTGATTTTATCACTTGTGGAAGAAGGATTCACATCCATCCCTAAATCCCATTGTGGAAACTGTGTCTACATAGGTATAACATATAGTGTTATAAAGTGTAATATGTCATGCACAATCAAAGGTATGGCTCAGTTGTGGAAGAAGGATTCACATCCATCCCTAAATCCCATTGTGGAAACTGTGTCTACATAGGTATAACATATAGTGTTATAAAGTGTAATATGTCATGCACAATCAAAGGTATGGCTCAGTTGTGGAAGAAGGATTCACATCCATCCCTAAATCCCATTGTGGAAACTGTGTCTACGTAGGTATAACATATAGTGTTATAAAGTGTAATATGTCATGCACAATCAAAGGTGTGGCTCAGTTGTGGAAGAAGGATTCACATCCATCCCTAAATCCCATTGTGGAAACTGTGTCTACGTAGGTATAACATATAGTGTTATAAAGTGTAATATGTCATGCACAGTCAAAGGTATGGCTCAGTTGAAATGCAGTGTTACAAAGTATCACAAAGAACAAAGTAGTACAACTTTGTATCTCACTGAACAATGTGATATTGTATCAAGATATACAGTTACAAAAGTAGATTTTGTTAGCAGTATGATGGTTTTGGGAAAGAAGTGCTATTGTGTAAGATTAAATTTGTATCCAGTTGGCAGTGAAATGGAAGCCTAGATGGAGAAAGTATCCCTTACTTTTTGCTGGAGAGTAGGGGTTTAAGTGTTTCTTAATTTTTTCATTTCAACTCCTGCACAGATTCTGTAGCTAATCTCACTTTTTTACTGTAACTCTGAAATTTGCTGTGTTGAAATATTTGATGGACTGTTGACTACATAATGGGTAGTAATTTTTAACACCAGTGTACTGTGGTTTGCATTTCAGAAATTACCAGCAAACCTGACTTAGCCGTGGAAGGCGATGCACAGCTCGATAAACTGGAGTCCTTTCTTGACAAGCTCCATCATAAAGGTACAGTTTGTGACAGGGATAAATTCTGCTTCTTCTGACAGTTTATGCTTCTACAAAAGTGTGTCCTGTTTCTGTTGTGCAGGATCGAATGATATCTGTTTGTTGTTGCTGTGGGTCTCCAGGGAAAACAGTATATAATGTTGAGGGAAGCAGTGAACTTTGTTCCACTGAGCATAGTACCATTTATGAACACTTTTACCAACTGGCTCAGTCTGCCTCCTCCTAATCACTTGGTAGTGTCTCTGGCCTTTTCATGAGCCTTCCTGTGTTTCTCCTTAGCAGAGCTACCTTTGGTGAAAGCAGAAACTTAGATCATGTGTGTTAGCTGCTGTGATTTAAGATAGTTTGTGACAGTTCCCTCAGATGTACTTCTGCCTTGATTTACTGATGTTCTTTAATAAAGTCAAAACAGCTTTTATTTGATTAATTTTACTGTTGACTGATTGGTCCCATTACATTACATTATGTCCTGTTTCCATTGGAAGCCTGAGGTGCTATTTATACCGAGTTACAGACATTTTGCTAAAACCCTAGGGTAAATTCCTCTGTTGGGTACTTTACTTATTGGATCACAGAAATAAATATTCAAACTATTGTTTGTGATGAACTGAGTGGGCATTAGTATTTCTAGACCTGTTGTGTAAAACCGTGAAAATGTTCTCCTCCTGGCCTTTGTCATTTTTGAAGGCCAGTGCAAAGATGTTGGTGCTTGGAGAGCAACAGATTAGACCAGGAGTACATTAAATAGTTATGTTGATAGAAAAAGAAGTTGTCACCATGGTCTTCCCCTGCTTTTTGGAGTTAATATCTTTAGTCATATTATATGTTCCTCTGTAAGCCCCCAACTCATCTCTAAAGCTTTCTTGAAGACCTCTGCAGCACTCCACTTCCCATCCAAGTCACATGTTCTATCTTCTACTGTTTCTTTGACAAGGTAGCTTTTTCCATCTTTATTGACCTTTGTAGCCTTTGCTTTGGTTTAGAATGATCTGCACAAGAGTGATATGTGGGAGTGGGATTGTTCTGTGCTGTTTGTAAGTTTGTACAGTAGGACATAGTGGTAGCAGGAGACAGAGTAGTTGCTGAAGGTGTGATTTGCCTGGTAACCTCCCTGTTGTACGTTGGCTATGTTCCTGGTTAAGCTGTTCTGTTTTCAGTTTTGTGGTTTCAGCAGCCTGACCCGCAGCTTTTGATCTTGGTGTAACTTCCAGTATCTTTGCAGTAGGATAGACATACAGAATGTTCATGCATTGTGACAGTGGCCATGTGTTGTGTCACTAGCAGCTGTGGGGAGCAGTGCTACCTAACAACCTTTTTTTTCTGTTTATTATGTAGAAGAGGCTACCATTTCAACTTCAGACCCCCTACGGCATAGCTGTGCAGCTTCCCCTCTGAATCTGTAGGACCATTACTTTAGGATTTCTTTTAAGACTCACTCAAAAAAAAAAATCTGCTTTTACTGTATTTGTGTTTCTTCCTACTTTATTTTGCTTTTGCGTCATCTTAAAAGTACTCAGTTGTATTTATTACTGCTTGGTGTAACTCATTCTAAGCCTTTTAGTGTAAGCACTTGGGCTTCAGACCAGTTGTTTTACATTAGGAAGGTTTGTGGTCTGCACTGTAGTGGCAGGACAGGTAGTTTACATCCTTCTAAGTTGGGAACTGCTGATTGAGGGCTCAGTATCTGTTATTCTAAAAGTGTATTAATTCTGTTTTAAGCACTTGGGCTTCAGGCCAGTTATTTTACATTAAAAGGGTTCGTGGTCTGCACTCTTGTGGGAGGAGAGGCTGGACTCTGCCCTTCTAGCTGGGAATTTCTGGTTAAAGGCTTTTAGTGCCTGCATATTTAAACTGCTTCTTACTGAAATTGGTACACCTTGTTTGCTGTAGCATAGACTAGATCCAGGCCTGCTGAATCTAGCTTTGTTTGTATAACTTGAGCACTAATCCAGGCATTCTTTAAAGTATTCAATTATATTTATTACTGCTTGGTAGTAACTTGATTAAAGTGTATCTATCATTCTAAGTCTTTTGGATTAAGCACTTGGGCTTCAGACCAGTTGTTTTACATTAGGAAGGTTTGTGGCCTGCACTGTGGTGGTAGGACAGGTAGCTTACATCCTTCTAAGTTGGGAACTGCTGATTGAGGGCTCAGTGTCTGTTATTCTAAAAGTGTATTAATTCTGGTTTAAGCACTTGGGCTTCAGGCCAGTTGTTTTACATTAAGAAGGTTTGTGGTCTGCACTGTAGTGGCAGAACAGGTAGCTTACATCCTTCTAAGTTGGAAACTGCTGATTGAGGGCTCAGTGTCTTATTCTAAAAGTGTATTAGTTCTGGTTTAAGCACTTGGGCTTCAGGCCAGTTATTTTACATTAAGAAGGTTCGTGGTCTGCACTCTTGTGGGAGGAGAGGGTGGACTCTGCCCTTTTGAGCTGGGAGTTTATGGATAAAAGCTTATAGTGCCTGCATATTTGAACTGTATCTTACTGAAATTGGTGCACCTTGTTTGCTGTAGCATAGACTAGATCCAGGCCTGCTGAATCTAGCTTTATTTGTATGCTTGTTGTTTGTTTGCTTGTTATTTCCCTGAAACGCTAATTCCACCTAAAACGCGGCTTTTCAGTGCTTCGGTGGATCCCTAGTGATATCTGCATTGCTTACTGTACTTATTTCCTTGTTTCACTTGAAAGAAAGTTACTGTTTGTCATTTTTGCATTTAAGTTACCTGTAACACATTGCATTTAAGTTACCTGGCACTTGCTCACTAAAGCAATTATATAAGTCAGCACTAAAATATGAAAAGCACTACACCCTCACAAACTCCCCTTGAGTACCTCGTTCCCCATTGGCCCTTTTTTTTTTTCAATTATAAAGGAATTCCCAATACTATTCTAGCATGTCCAAAGGTCAGTTGTCAATCTCCTCTCCGGTCCAGCTGGTGAATCTGGGAATCTTGAGGCAATGTTGTAACTGCCTCATGTACACAGACAACCCTCTCCTCCTCCCAACAAACTCCAACACATGTGAGAGATGCAACCATATAGCCATACTGGAGGCTAAGCTCTCTCAACTCAGTACTGGTGAAACCAGTCAGGAGGAGAAGGAAACCACACTCACTACAATTCCAGTCTCACAAAGACCTACCATGACAGCAAACCAAACACATAAACACACAAAAATATACCCGGAGGCTCTAAATAAAAATCTGCCTAAGCAGCGGAGACCTCCAAAGCAGGCGCCCAAGCAACCGCTACCCCAAAACAAAACACATGCAACACATAGCTCACAAAGCCAGTGTGCTGAACAGTCACAGCCCTTAAGGCTAAACAACACACCTGATACACTTGTAATAGATGACTCTATCGTCAGGCACACTGATGTCCTGCTCACCATGCTGAACAAGGAGAAGGTCACGGTGAGCTGCCTGTCGGGCGCTAGGATCCGCCACATAACACAAGCACTCAGGTCACTCCAAGACAAGTACAAATATGACTCAGTCATTGTCCATGCTGGTGTGAATGACCTGAGATGTACCCCCCCCTGGACTACATGAAAAGAGACATACAGGAGCTCTCTGAGCATGTAGCCCTGGCCGGTATGACCCTGACCTTGAGTAGCATCTTACCCTCACCAAGAATGATGCCACAATATGAAGACAAGATGATCAATTTCAACAGTTGGCTTAAGTATTGGTGTCATTCAAAGGGGATCCATTGCCGGTCAGCCTGGGATGACATGCTTGACAAGCCACGATGCTTCGCTAGGGATGGCTTGCACCTTTCACCCCTGGGCTTTCGGATATTGGCAAAGGCTCTTGCTAACCCCATAGTGCCTTTTTTAGGCAAGGCTCAAAAGACAAACCCACTTCCATAGGTATCACAAGGGATAAGAAACTAAGAGTAATGCTACTCAACACCAGAAGTATAAACCTCAAGATGCACGCACTCGAAACTCTCCTTAGCATGGAGAACATCGATATCTTTGCAGTAAGAGAAACCTGGTTCAAGGCTGCCGAGAGCACCCCAGCACTACCAGGTTACACCTCATACCATGCTTTTTGGCCCCAAAACTTGGACCGAACCACAAAAGGAGGGGGAGTATCAATATTCATCAAAGATACCCACACCTCCAGGTTGGTGGCACAGCACGAAGCATCAGAGACTATCCATGTGCAAATAACAGTGGATAAAACTGCCTTCCAGTTTATAGCCTGCTACAGACCACCCTCACAAACCCAGGAACCCCACTCGGCCTTCCTGAGAACACTGGAAAATATGAAGGTCTCTCCAAACACCATTATATTGGGCGACTTCAACTACTCAAACATAGGCTGGGAGCATTACTCTAGCTCCAACACCCTAGCACAAAGGTTCCTAGAATTTATAAGCTCAAATGCTATGGAACAACTTGCTACCACTCCCACAAGAGGGGAAAACATACTGGACCTGATCATCACCAACATGGGGACTCTATGCTCCAGATCAGAAGTGTATCCCTCACTGGTAAGATCAGACCATAAACTAATCTCACTGGATATTCACATCCCGACTCTACCCCCTATCCTGAAAGCCACAGTGAAAAACTTCTCTAAAGCAAATTTCACACTTCTCAAAACCGAGGTGGAATCCTTCAAAGTCCCCGGGCCTGTGGAAAATATGGCCCAGACCGCAGAATCCTTTATAAATGCATTCTATGAACATCTTCAGGAATGCATGGATCATGCAATCCCAAATAAAACCAAGACCCAATCCTCCAAAGGCAGATGTCCTGTCTCGTTGACCCCAGCCATAAATAAAACTATACAATAGAAGGAGGAAGCTACTACATGATGGAGCAAAATCCCAAAAAGGGAAGGCATCTCTGATCAGTATTAGCAAAAAACTACGGGCACTCATAAAATCGTCTAAGGCCAGATTCGAGAGAAAAATTGCACAGGACACTAAGGATAATCACAAGGCTTTCTTTAGTTATGTTAGGAACCTGGGTGGGAATTCCCAGATATGCTCAGAATTAGTCCAAAATGACAAAAAATACACCGAACCCACAGACATTGCCAACATCCTAGCTGACCGGTTCAGTACAAATTTCTCCCCCGCCTCCCCACCAAAAGGGCAAATATCTATTCCAGCAGAGTGCTGCCCCCCTGACATCTCAGATGCTCAGGTAAGAGCTGCCCTCTCCAAAGCACAAAACACAGCATCAATGGGACCAGATGGTGTCCTGGGCTGCGTCCTACATGAACTCCAAGAAGAGCTAAACCCAAACATAAAACTACTGTTCAATCTCAGCCTTACTACAGGATATGTACCCAAAGAGTGGCGTACAACAACAGTGGTCCCTCTCCACAAAGGTGGTGCCTCAACAGATCCTGAAAACTATCACCCCATAAGCCTGACTAGCTTGGTCTGCAAATCTATGGAAAGGATCATCATGGACCTCATAAATAAAGATATTTGGGACCTACAGACACTGGATCCTACCCAGATTGGCTTTAAGGGCAGATCCTGCCTTTTAAACCTGGTTGATTTCTGTGAAACTGTCACCAAGGTCATTGACGAGGGGAAGGTGGTCCACACAGTCTACCTGGACCTTGCAAAAGCCTTCAATACAATACCCCACTCGGGCATTATAGATAAGCTCACCAGCTTAAATATAAACCCCTATGTCACTAGATGGGTTGCAAACTGGCTCAAGGACAGAACCCACATGGTTAGAATTGCTGGAGCCATGTCAGACTCCAAACCAGTTACAAGTGGCGTCCCGCAAAGCTCAGTCCTGGGACCTCTCTTGTTCGGTATATATTTCTCGGAGGTACAGGCCAACACGGAAGGACTGTGGCTGACCAAGTTCGCAGATGACTGCAAACTGGGCGCCATAATCGACTCTCCAGCCGACACAAGCATCCTCCAAAAGGGCCTCATAGAAACAGACAACTGGTGCCAGAGCCATGGCCTCAAGCTAAACGCCAAAAAGTGTATAGTCATCCCCTTTGGCAAAAACAAAGTGCCCACAAATTACCACATAGGTGGTAATCCATTAAGTACAGAATAAGTAATTAGGGACCTGGGGACCCAAGTTGAAAGCAATCTCTCATTTGACAACCACGTGGCCAAAGTGGTTAGAAAAACATTTTATATAGCCCACCTAATCATGAAGGGATTCACATCTAGATCAGGGGATGTCATCATGCCTCTTTACTCATCCCTCATCAGGCCCATAATTGAGTACAATGCCCCTTTTGGCATGTACCTTACCAGACACCTGCAGCAACTGGAAAGACCCCAAAAGTACCTCACCAAGAGGATCAAAGGGCTCAAACAGATGCCATATGCTTCCCGGTTAAAGAAACTCCAGCTCCACTCAGTGGCATACTGCCTGCTCAGAGGCGATCTGTGCCTGACGTATAAAGCCATGTCCAACCCGGAATTAATGGACATGCTGCACCTCAGAAAATCCAAATCCCATCGAGGTACTCGCTCGAGAGACTTGAACTTCAGCACTGAAATAAATAGGACATGCTGGAGGGACAGATTCATAACCCAGAGGCTCCCTTCACTCTGGAATAAAATCCCAGTCCAGGTTAGGCAGAGTCCCTCATTGACTCTCTTCAAGAGGAATCTTTATGAGTGGATGGGAGATGGTAGGTTTACCCCGGGTATCACTTCTGTGTCACTGTTAGACAGAGGCACAGTATACTAACCTCGAAAAAGGGCATAGCAAAATTAATTTAAAATGGGTGGCGAAAGCCAAACACACTCTGGCTAGGCTTATAAATGCCCTAGGGCAGATAGCCTAGTATGAACCTATGAACCTATGCAGCCATACTGGGATGCATTGAAGTGGCAGTATCTTAATATAAGTCTGAAGCATCTGTGTGGGTCATACCACAAACTTGGGTTATTTATGTGGGTCATACCACAAACTTGGGTTATTTGTGTGGGTTGTCCACAAACTTGGGTTATTTATGTGGGTCGTCCGCAAACATGGGTTATTTATGTGGGTCATACCACAAAGCTGGGTATCTGAATGGGTGGCAAAATGAGTCTGGTATTGTCTTTGAGAGTAACGCAGCAAGTACATGGTGCTTAGTGAAGTGGCAGGGCATACTTTGGGGATCTGTTTCAGTGATATTAGAAAGCTGAGGTGCTTGTGTGAGTAATACAGTAAAGCTGGAGAATCTGCAGTGGATATATAACCAGGATGGGATATGTACCTGACAGACAACCCATACTTGGAGTTTGTATGTTGGTGATATGACAAGGGAAACTTGTTTGGGTTTTAATAAGTGTGCTGTTGTATGTGAGTGGCATTAACTTGAGTCATTTCTATACGAGATGTAATGACCCCAAACTATTTATGTGGATGTGACCTTGAATTTGTATTATCTGAGAGGATCATCCCAACCTAAACTGCACCAGTAAAATGGTTTGCCATTATTCCCTCAAGCCGAACTGTAGTGTACAGAATTTTGTTTTTGGAGAACTGACTATAGTAAAGGGCAAGTTGCTGTTGTTGTACTGATACTTTGTGTCACAATTGCACTTGGCTCATTTTGTTTGTTGATTCCTTGTCCCATAATCCTTGCATTTTTTCTAAATATCGTTCTTGTGTTACATGGTACACACATACTTTAATAATATTAAATCTTAAAGATGGGTGTTTTAATGTTAATTGCAGGGCACCAGGAAGTGTCCATCACGGTGACTGAGGAAACCATTAAGGAAGTTGTTCGCCCTGACGACGAGGAGACATTTGACAAGTTCTACAGGCCTGTGTCTGCTCTGGTGACTTCCAGCCACCTATCAGTTGATGATTTCTCAGTGATACTGGCTACTGATAGCCCAAAGTAAGATGTAGAGAAGTGTCTGTTTCTTTGACTGTACATTTGTGTGTTTTTGTTATGTGGAAGAATAAATGCACTATTGTTATCCTGTTACCACTCATCATTTTTTCACACCTCCCATAATGTGCATTATGGTTTGCAGAGCTGCATTCTCTGCAGTGATACACACTGAGAATCCAGGGAGCCTACTGCTTTTTGTTGGGACTCTGTAAGAAAGTTGTATATTTCACGGACTGTGGATCAGTCATGCCAGTATGCATATATCAGGGGTGGACCTCATCGGAGAAGGTCACTGCACTTTTTAAGGTGTACGAAGCTTGTGTGAAGCCTGTTATGTAGACAGAGGCAGTAGATCAGTTGTAATATTCCTGGCAGGACATTACTTTTCTTCTTTACATGATAGTCTAGTATAAATGTATACTATCTGTAGCTTTATTAAGCTGGAGTTTGTGTGACTTGAAGGACGATGTGAGGTATAAGCAGAACAAAAAGTGTTTGAAGTCCTGTACCAAAGAAGTAATTTCGTTATCTTTAAAAAAAAAAAAAAAAAACTATATTTGCTTAATGGTTTCATTGCAGAGTGCTGCATATACCTGCAGTCCCAGCAATGAGTTATACATATTCATAAAGACAGATTGTGACTGGAATGTCATCATTTTATAAACTACACAACTGACATGAGAATTTGGCACTGAAAAAATAAATTCCTCATTGTTCATTACTGCTGTTTTCCATTAGTTAATATGGGGAAGTTCATTCACCATTCAAGAAACTTTGGATCCACCATTTAGCCCCATTTAAAATTGAAACAAAAATGTACCCACATCTTTGGAAATGTTCTACACCTTTAATGGAAATCACTCTTCATCTTTATTGAAAATGAGTGCATCATCGGAACAACTAGGAGGATTAAAAAAATAAATAAAACTTCTTTTAAACCTTTGAATTTTGAAAAGTTCATTTTGCTAGTTTTTAGTTTTGTGTGAAAGCTTTTTTTTTAGCTCCTTGTCCTTGGTGTAATAGGTTAGAGCTATTGCCGAGTTTCACTTTGGCCATATTTTGTTTCTTGGCTTTATTTTCTGTTTAAGATCTTTGAGTTATTTGTCTCTCTAGCTTTCTTATGGTTAGTTGGAGTGTTTTATCTTCTGCTTTCTAAAGTGCTTCAGTAAATAGAATGACGACCTGTTTTGATCCTGTAACACTGAGGGCAAGTATATAAATGGTAGTGCATCGAGGAGTGGAAGCTCTTTGAAGAGTTACACATTTCTTTTGTTAATAGCAAGACATTTTTTTCAGTCCAAGTTGTGGTGCAAGTGTTATGGTCACTCACTATGTCTCATAAGATTGTATTGTTTGTACATCTGAAAAGCGTGCTTCAGAGTAACAAAACAGTGGTGGAGAAAGCACCTATTATCTTCTTGAAGGTTTATTTATTTGGATAAGATTGTTTACTTGGACACATTAGGATGGTCCATAGATCACCTTTCTAGTTTATAATTATAAATCACACAGAAATATGAAGTTATGGAGATATTTGTTGATTCAAGCAAGTAAGTCCCAAAGCAAGGTTGATGAAGAGGAAATATGTATTCAACTGCTTAGGTAGTTTTACTAATTTGAAAGGTGGTCATTTCGACTAAAGTTACCTGATAGTGTGTTTAAAAGTACAACCCTTCTTCATATGTGTCTGACAGGTTGATTTTTACTGAAGAAGTATAATTATTATTAAAAAAGATGGGGGGTAGCGTGTTATTTGGTTTTAGCCATGTTTTGTAGATGCCCTCCTCATCTGGGTTATGGTTATTAATTCACATCCATTTCTACACTTTAAATTGTGATGTTTTGTATATTGATGTGGGCTCCTTGTACAATTATATTTAATTTTTTTATATGTATCTAGACTGGAATTTTATTTTCATGAAAATAGTGTTGGGGAAGATGCTTTGGTATGCAAGTTTTTTTTTTTTTTTCTCGGAGCAGTTCTGACGGGTGTGGGTAGTCTGGTGGTTTTGTAATACAATTCTGGTGGCTGACTCCGAGAGGAATTCAAGAGTGTTTTTATGTTTAGTGGATGTAGTCTAATGAGTGTGTTGGAGTGTAAGTGTTAATGTTATCAGAGACCCTTATAGTGTTCGAAGAGAAGGAATGATTGCAGCTGCTGTTTTATATTTGAATCCATTATGTGTAGCAAGGGAGGTGCTTCAGGAAGTGATGTAGGGAGGAATTGCTGTACAGGAATTGAAAGCTCATCGATAGATTGGTTGGGCCTTTCAGAGGTGCGGCAGGCCACGTTTGGAGAATGTCTCGACTGTGCTGTGCTGTACTTTGAAGGCACCTCTCACATGAGGCTTCACATTGTTTACTAAGCTAGGGTAAAGTTTCAAGTCTTCTTGCTTATACCATGTGTGTTTGTTTGGTTCATTAGAATGCAAGGATGTGTGTGTGTGTGTGTGTGTGTGTGTGTGTGTGTGTGTGTGTGTGTGTGTGTGTGTGAACAAGGTGTAGAAGCATCCATGTCCATAGAGACTCCGGGGAGTCATTCCAACAAAAATAAGAGCTTAAGGGCATTTTGAGCATTTTGAGAAGGTACCTAAGGTGCACCAACACACAGGTGTACACAGAGTGGCGTCACATAGTCTCCTAGAAAGCAGTGCACAACTCGCACAGCACTGACTTTGGTATAGCTAGAATAGGAAAGCTGAATAGTGTACTTAACTTCTGACTGTATGCTTTTTAAACATGTATTTGCAAGACTCCAGCAGTAAAAAGTGAAATAAAACCTCTCCATACTGCAGTTTTTAGATGATGTGTGTCATAGCAATGCACTCTATAAACACAGTTTAAAACACGCATCAGCTTCTTTCAAATTTGTTATTATTGATTGTATTAAGGGGAAATGTAAAGACAAACAATATTGGCATGAAATACTTAGCTCCAAGGAAAGAAAATGGATTGTCAAACTTGGAGCTTTGTTTTCACCTGGTCTCAATGACCAATTTTGAATGCAGGTTTCTGATTGGCTTTTATGTTTGGTGTATCCTATATATACTATTGCATTGCTGCTTTGACTTCTTATTGCTTCTATTTCACTGAAGAAGGCTCTGAGGAGCCGAAACCGGTTTGATGTCTTTGTGATTGTTTTTTCAAAGATTCTAGACATAGTGGGATTTGTTCTCCCTATGTGAATAAACTATTTGGTTTATTTGTGGCATTTGCCAACACTTGCTGGCTTTTTTTGTTTTTTGCATTTATTGGTTGGCCGTGCAAGGGTTTCACTGGCATATGTTTTCGTGTTTGGACTGTTTTCTCAGTTTCTGGGAACCATCGTTGGCTGTTGTGCTGGTCTTCCAGTTTTATTTATATTTAGACATTATTGAGACTTGAGCAATTTTTTGACATTGCAACATTTCAATAGTTTTTGTTTTTCAACGTTTTATGCTGCATTTCAAGAACACCAGTATATCGGAGGAGTTAATTTTGCTTGCTTGCTGTTCTGAATGGCATATGGTTACGTTTGACGTATGCACGCAACCACATTTCCTGTTTGTATCATTTGCGTGCACTACCAGCGCTTTGGAGAATCCTTTCGCATCCTAATCAGCTTTGGATTCCATTGGTGTTCGCCTTTTCAACGAACTATTTTTGGACCTGCCTATACCAATACACAGTGGGACGACTGTATTGGTGTTTTCGGGTCGTCCAGGCTGTTTGTATTGTATTGGTTATAACAATTGATCACTCTTCCATAAGACTTATACACATTACCCAGCCTGATTATAGATTTTTCATTTATGGGTATTAAGGTGTATAATGGTCTTACTTTGGATGATTGAATTTTTGTCAAGGTAACACCTTCATTATGCAGGCCTGACAATATATTACACACCGTTTTCTGTGTTCTTTTGCATATCAATGTTTCATTGATAAGATTTTTTCTTATTGATTGTTAGATTTTTTATCACATTATATATCTCATCTGGTTTGGTTGGATCTGGTTTTGTGGTTCTAAACATGGCATTGTCACCTATAATACAAGGTTTATCATCTGATGTGGATGATTTATCTGTGTTTGGTTTAGACAGACATGGATCATCATCAACCTCTGAGGTGACTGGGTCTGATTTGGACGCACAATGTGATGTATTTTTTACCAGATTGAGCAAAAGTATGAAGACAGTGAGGACTAATGTATGGCATTTACGCCTCTTTAAAGCATACCAGCAGAAACACATTACTCCACGGGGCCTTAGGGTAAAGGTACAACCACTAGTCTCCAATATTGATGACCAATTAATTCAGGATTGGGGTCAAATTCAACAGTTGGCCTCTTCCAAATTTGTGGATGCTCTGGCCAACTTTTATGAACGTAAGGTCGAGACAGGGGTCAAAGATTTGGAGACTGTTTGTTTGGAGGCCAAAAAGTTTGAAAGTTGTGATTCTTTCATGACACATGTGAAAAAACTCACCATGGATTTGTCCAAAATGGAAACCATCCTAAAGGATAGGAAACAAAAAATTCCTCAGGGATGTAGGTGACTACGAGAGGGGTAAACCCTTCGAGACATCTAAAAATGTCTCTTTTAAATTACCTAGAGAGGACAATAAAAGATCATCCACTCCCAAAAGAAAGAGGCCCAAATCTATTTTGAAGAAAAATTTTGTTTTTTCTAGTGGAACATCTGGTGAGGATACTTCCTCTAACACGGAAGGTGAACCTGATGAATACTCTAGAGATGGGTTACCTAAGGCCAAAAGGGACAACTCATTACACCCTCCCAATTTAGATACAGACGAGGGGGGCGGAAGCATAAGAAAAGACACATCGAAGCAGAGTCTGGAGGCACTTTTGAAAATAATGACAGAACACTAACGCCCAATTTCAATGTCCATAACATTTCCTCTGTGGAACTAACCAATGCACAACTAAAACTTTTGAATAAAGGGCTCAATTTTGTCCCTGGGTTTTTTGTTTCTGAACAATCTTTGGCTCAGGATGTGGTTCATTTTTGTCGAACATTAAATTTGAAATTGTTTTTTGACAACAATACTTGTGATACATCTTATGATTTCAAGTTTAAGAAATCCACATTTAACCCGCCCATGACACATTTAGTGGGGGTGTTCCAAAAAAATGTATTGCAGGATATACATTGTCATCTTAGGGATTTTCCTATTTCTTATAACAATTTGTCCATTGAGGAAATAAATAGTTTGGATGAGCTTGTGAATAATAAAGATCTAGTTATTATTCAAGCTGATAAAGGTGGTGCGGTGGTGGTATTGGATAAGGTCGCTTATGATCAGGAAGCCATGAGGCAATTGGGTGACATAGAATATTATAGACGGATGCCTTTGGATCCCTCACCCCATTTTCAGTGCCAAATTGATCAGTTTCTGACTGAGGCGGTGGAGGAGGGAATCATTACACAATCCATTAAAGAACAACTAATGGTCTCGTCACCCAAGAGACAATATCTTTACTTGTTACCAAAGATCCATAAACATGCAAGCAATCCACCAGGTCGACCCATTGTCTCTGGACATGGGTCTCTTACTGAACCACTGTCCGAATATTTAACCCAATATCTAAAACCTTTATTGGGTTTCATTAGAGCTAGAATTAAGGATACCACCCAATTTTTGGACATTATTAACAACACCCAACTTGAATTATATTGGCTATTGTGCACTTTGGACATCACCTCTCTTTACACCAATATTCCACACTGGGCAGGCTTACAAGCACTGGACTATTGGTTGGTTAGATCAGGTTTATATCCACCTGGATTTAATACATTCTTAGTATGTCTAACGGAATATGTTTTGACCAGTAATGTTTTCTATTTTCACAATCAATGTTACTGGCAAACCAAAGGTACTGCTATGGGTGCATCTTTTGCACCCATATATGCAGATCTTTTCATGGCATATATAGAAGAAATTATGATTTACGATCACAGTCACAATATTTACATGTGTGAGATGGACATTTGGCGTCGTTATCTGGATGATTGTTGGTTGGTGTGGAAAGCAGATGATGAACATTACCTTATAGAGTTTCTTGAATATCTTAATAACAATATATGGGGTATTGAATTTAAGCTGACTTATCATACATCTAGGATAGTATTTCTGGATGTTGAAATCAGTAGAAATGAGGACAATACTTTGTCTACTAGGATGTTCAGGAAATTTCCGGAATTTAACTCTGTTTTACATGCTACCAGCTTCCACCCACAACATATCATCCAGAACATACCCAAATCTCAGTTTCTTAGAGCCAGAAGAATTTGTTCTAACCAACAGTCTTTTTTTGAGGCCCGTGAAGATCTGACTCACAGATTCATTCAGAGGGGCTATCGTCCAGGCATTGTACATGCAGCCAAAAGATGGGCATCCAACACAAATAGAGAGGACGTATTGTCATACAGGGACAAGAATAACAATTCCAACACACAGCCCTTACGTCTGGTTACCACCTATGGACGCAATACACAGAGCTTCATTAATATTATACATAGACGTTGGAATTTGCTTAAGGCTGATCACAAACTAAACTCTTTTCTTCCAGATAGATGTTCATTTTCATTTAGAAGAGGACAGACTATTGGTTCCAAATTTAGTCATTATAAGAAGGCGGGTTTTGACTCCTATGCTTCCACTCAGGTGTCTCTGACAGGCAAACCCATTGTGGGGTGCATTCCGTGTGGACATTGTTCTTTTTGTACTAGGGTCTCAAATACTAGGGAATTTAGTAGTAAAAATACCTCAGAGGTCTTTGACATCAAATTTTGGGCTAATTGCAACACTGAGTGGGTCATCTATTTGGTGACCTGTAACTGTTCTGCATTTTATGTTGGACAGACATTAGGGCTTTTCGCCTTAGAATTTGTGAACATTTGAGTGACATCAAAAACAAACGTCATAGCAATGCACTCTATAAACACAGTTTAAAACATGCATCAGCTTCTTTCAAATTTGTTATTATTGATTGTATTAAGGGGAAATGTAAAGACAAACAATATTGGCATGAAATACTTAGCTCCAAGGAAAGAAAATGGATTGTCAAACTTGGAGCTTTGTTTTCACCTGGTCTCAATGACCAATTTTGAATGCAGGTTTCTGATTGGCTTTTATGTTTGGTGTATCCTATATATACTATTGCATTGCTGCTTTGACTTCTTATTGCTTCTATTTCACTGAAGAAGGCTCTGAGGAGCCGAAACCGGTTTGATGTCTTTGTGATTGTTTTTTCAAAGATTCTAGACATAGTGGGATTTGTTCTCCCTATGTGAATAAACTATTTGGTTTATTTGTGGCATTTGCCAACACTTGCTGGCTTTTTTTGTTTTTTGCATTTATTGGTTGGCCGTGCAAGGGTTTCACGGGCATCTGTTTTCGTGTTTAGATAGACGACCTCTTATTTTACTGTGCATAGCTTGATGATTTGGGTAAGTAGACCCTCATGGCTGTAGGTATGAAGTTTATCACTCCTTAGTGAAATTTCTTCCTTAGCCTTCATAGATTTCTACTTGGGTACACTGCCTTACAGGACACTTCTTTCTCTGAACAGGATATCTGCATTGTCTTACTATCCTTTGGTGTCAGCTGTTTATCTGAAGGAGCTAAGTATAATGTTAGTGGCCATTTTTATTACCCTTCCACCAGACATTTTATGAAGGTCTTGCAGTAGACCCTTAAGATACAATGATCCCAATCCTGCGTCAGTACAGGTTACGCTATCCCATGCTTGCAAATGTCATATATCTTGGTGGCTGCATTCTTCTCAGTTTATCTCTGGTCAGTCCCTTTCCCCCTCCAGTAACAATGGATGTTTCTATGGGGTGAGGTGACCTTGTTTGGGGCAGACAGACAGTGCAAGGGACATAGCCACAGGCAGATGCCAGCATCCATGTGAATATCCTTTATTTTCAAGTAAACAATACTTAATAGATTGACAAAAATGCATCATAAGAATTACACCTTAACTGTTTTTAAACAGCAGCATTTGTATCTATTCTAAAATCACAATGTTTGCTTTTATATCTGTCCATTACAGCATTTGCTTGTCTTTCCTTTTGGTGTTATTCTTTATTCCATAGTTTTATATTAAATAAAGTATTCCACGTATTTCCAGTTGTTTAAACGTGAAAATCCAAAACGAACCCGTCCAAAGCTAAGCAATAATGAAAAAACACTTATTAAAACAGATTTAGTGCTTTTGTCCACCTGTAAGCAAGACTTCTTTAGAATCCGAACAAACTAAATAAATCCTTCCATTTAAAACTCCCTCTCAACTAGTCACATGGTACACTTGAACCCAATTTGTGTGAAGTATTGATGTCAGACTTGCACACGTGGTCTCTGAGGATAAAAACTTTCTTGGAGGATAGCACCAAATTGGCAGATATGTTGCATGCTAGGAGGTATCCAAATGAATTGATTGAAAATATTTTTTCAGAGATCAAAAATAAGAGATGTGTGGGCATATTTAGATGACTTGTGAGACTTGAATGTGATGGAACAAACAAGGCTCTTAATGGGCAACAAAAGACAAATGAGTACAACAACAAAAGACAAAGTAGTACAGGCATTTGTTACTACTTACACTTATCAACATCTTGACGTTATTATGAGTACAGGCATTTGTTACTACTTACACTTATCAACATCTTCACGTTATTATAAGTACAGGCATTTGTTAGTAATTACACTTATCAACATCTTGGCGTTATTATGAGTACAGGCATTTGTTACTACTTACACTTATCAACATCTTGACATTTTTATGAGTACAGGCATTTGTTACTACTTACACTTATCAACATCTTGACGTTATTATGCGTACAAGCATTTGTTACTACTTACACTTATCAACATCTTGACGTTATTACTATTCTGAGAAGAAATGGGAATATATTTTTCCTGCGTTTTTAGAAAAGGTAGAGCCATTAAAAACTGCTTGAACTGTAAGTGGGATAGTGTTGGTGCCACCAGTTTCAAGAAGTATGGGACATTTGAATGTGGCTTTTGTCCCCAATGCAGGTATGTTTTAGTTAAGGATGTTTTGATTGTCAAAGGAGAAGTAAAAACCTCTTTTCATTGCACCTGTAACTCATCTGGCATGGTTTACATTGCCCCATGTTAACAGTGCATATGTTTTTACGTGGGCAAGACTCAACGATGGTTTAGGGACTGAATTTGCAAACACACATATGATATTCAGCATAATAAATTGAACAATGCTTTTCTAAGCACATCTCGGAATTTTCTTTGCATAGGTTTATATTCTTTGGGGTTGATATGATAAGAAAAACCCAGGATGGGTCCTTGGGTTGATTGTATTGAAAATAGGGAATTAATATGGCAAATTAAATTAAATGCCCAAATGGCCCCCAGGTTAAATGAACAAGTTATCCATTATTAGTTTATTGAAGTTGAGATCTTATTTAATTTGAAGTTTATACATAACAGTTCTGTATATTTTGTTTTTTAATTCATTATTGTGTTTTAACAGTTAGGTGTCACGTAATTATGACATTTGGAATAAGTGAGCTTTGAAGATTTTTTTTTTTGCAATATCTTTTGTATTTGTGAATTGATTGTGGCAATCATTTATAACTATGTTCAAATACTTCACACTCATTGGGTTCAAGTGTACCATGTGACTAGCTGAGAGGGCATTTGAAATGGAAGGATTTATTGTTTTTTCAGATTCTCAAGAAGTCTTGGTTACAGGCAGACAAAAGTGCTAAATCTGCTTTAATAAATAAGTGTTTTTTCATTATTGCATAGCTTTATTCTTTGGACGGGTTTGTTTTAGATGTTCATGTTTGAGTTGCATCTTTTTGTGGTTCCTGGTTTTTATTTCAAGTTATTTCCTTTTTCTGCAAAGGATCTTTTTTTCAGCCTTTTCAAACCCTTTTAAGTTGTACCATGCTATTTATTTCATGTTCTATATTTTTGTTCCTTACTGTTGGAGTGACTGGATATATTGGTCCCATAAAGCCCAATTATTAGCGTGTAAGTTTTATTTTATTTTTATTTTAATATTTGTTGACCAGGAAAGTCCGTCTAGGACAGAGCCTATTTTCACTGGAGGCCCATGCAGAAATGCTGCAGATGCATGTCTTTGGAATGTGGGAGGAAACTGGAGTACCTGGAGGAAACACACGCAAATGCAGGAAGGGCATGCAGACACCACACAAGAAGGCACCCCACCTGAGAATCAAACCAGAGAATATAAATACATCCCAGTGTAATCCTCCACCCTTGCCAGTAGCCCCTTACTTTCACAAAGCTACCATTATTGTATTTTTTCCTTTTCTATCACTATTGGAGCTCCTGTAGCAATTAGTATAAGTACGCCCTTTTTCATTTGCAATTGATATTCTACTGAATATCCATCCTGAAATCCTTTTTTTATCAGATTCACGTTCTCTTTTCTTTCCAAATGTGTCTCCTGCAGCATTGCTATTTGCAATATGTGTTTCTTAATATAATTCAGTATTCTGTTTTTTGTCTGTAAAGCCATTCACATTCCAAAATGTTATGGATAGTATACATGTCAGATTTTTGAACGCATATTTCCAACTTTTGTGTTGCATACACAGACTAAATATTTGGCAGGCTGATGTTTTATACAGTTGTTTCTTCTAATCTCTATTTGAACCTATGTCACATTTTTCAAGACTTTTTGTTTTAATGAAAACCCTCAAAAATTCAAAACACCCATCCCTGATTAACTTAGAACAAATACTCAAAATTATCTGTATCTTCGAAAAAATGAAGACTAACCTCAACAATTGCTCCAAATCAACACCCGCATCCGCAGACATTACCTAATCTAAAATGAAGGTTACTCTGGTAAAGCGCATGCTACAGCCTGTGTCTCCACTTTCACCAATTGCTGTCCTTTTTTATTCCTGCTCCCTCTCAGATATTGAAATCAGCTTTTATACTTTCAGAAAACACTTTTAGCCCTAAGTACACTGTGTATTTTTAAATAAAACTAAATTGTACACTGTTGTATTAAATGCATTAAAGTCTTAAGGTTGCTAGAGAAGCTACTATCCCTTATTCAGTTTCCATAATTTCAGTTTACTATAAAGTAATTTATTTTTCACTAAACTGCTCGCCATTGTAACTTTAAATGTTGCATTTCCCTCTGAAATGAATGTTCAAAACTCTCAAGATTAATTGCTTGCACTTGCAGACAGCATGTCTCCATGTAAATGTAGTTGGCAATGAATCTTTGTAAATTTCACTCAGAACAGAATGCTTTAGCAGTAGACTTCTGGACTCCCACTGAGCATTTGCTAGTAAAAAAATCTTTGCAGATGTGAGAAGCTTGCCACTTTTCATAGCTTTAATCATTTTGTCTTAATTCTACATATAATATAACCAGTACACTTTTACACTTCCACCCCACCCCAGTAGACCAAGACCACAGCATATTAACATTCAACTTGTGTTTGTCTACCCTTTCTTCTCTTGTATTGTAAAACCTATGTCTCTCACATGTAAAAACAGTACTTGTTTACTTTAATATCTTTAACACAGGCAACAGTCACTGAAGAGACTCATCTACATTTAAAATATCCCTGACTGTACACTACACAGAACCGCTTTACTCTATAAACATGCAGTTTGTATCATGAAATGTTATATACAAATACTAATAAAAATGGTTTTAATTAAGTTACTTTTCACCCTTTTAGTGTCCCCTAAACATTAATGGCATAAAGTGGGGTATATGCTTTGTAGTCCACCCCAAGTTTAACAAAGTCAACAAAAGTGTAGCTTTTCTCAGCCACTTTTGTTTGCAGTCATATTTCAACAATGTGATTGATGCTTTATCTCCCATTTATTTACCACTGTCATTGTTTCTGGTCTTCTTGCTCATCTTGATTTCCCAACACCAGGTTCTAGTTCAAATCCAAGGTACTCCTGATTCTCTAGTAAACTCTTGTGCTTTTTTCTGTCACTCAGGCATTTTCCTTTCAACCATTGAAAAAGTGTTCACTGGCAAAGTTGCTGTATGACCTTTATTGTCTGAAGAATGAGAAGCAGAGTCCTCTTCTGTTTGCTGGTTTACTTTTTGTTGAATAAACTTTATTTCCACGTTATCCTGTTCTGCCTCAAAAATTTATTTTATCCTCCATGAAAAATGCTCTAAAGACAATTGGATACAGCAACTTTGAGTCTCACACCTGCCTCTTGATATTGTCTTATTGCTGAGATTAATTTCCTTCTTTTCTGCCTGGTGTAGAGTGAATAATCATTTTCTTCAATTTAATATTTTTTCCTCTGCTATAGGTTTGCCAGAATCAACTCTCTATGCTGGTATGATTGCAGCTTTGCTAGAACAGTGTTTTGTTGCTTTATCATGGCCAGGTTTGGAGTATATACATGATTCACATTTTCAAGTAACAAATCTTGCTATTGAATACCAGTCCACTTATTTGTGCTTTCATAAAATTAATACAGTCTGCTCCTACCACTTTCCCTGGTACAGCAGAAAAATCTCAGGTTTTGTCTGCATGTTCTGTCCTCTAATTTTATCATCGTTTGAAAAATATTGCTTCTCAGCCTTTTGGCTGAGATCATGTGTGTAGATGTCTCACACTCAGCCAGTGTTTTCTTCATTTTAACCTCTGATTTTTGTAGTTTTATCAGTTTATCTGAATACCCAGTTAACGCTTCTGATATTTTTGCCATCCTTGTGTTTCAGTGGATGTACTCCTTCAATATTTAATTACCTCTGAGTGCATTTGATTTATTTTTTCTCTAAATTACTGGGGAAGCCATCTCTTGTACCAGAGTTAAACCTTGAACTGCTTTTTGCTGAACAGCTGCAGGATTCTCCCCAGACAGTGTTTTCTCCACATTTCCTGGTTGATTTTCTTTCATTTTCTTGGAATTTCTTCTTTGCTGGCATCCAGGCATTGAACTTAATAACTAGCAACTGAATTTAACTCAAGCTAACACTGTCCTTGGCTCTTATTTCTCATTTTCTTTTTGATAATTGGAACCATATCTAATATTTTGTTACCAAATTTCCATACCTCAGTAGATATTTCATCCATCCCTGGTGACTTCCTGTTGCCTGGCTTTTTATCCCCTCCCTTGTTTCCTATATTCTTTCTCTTAGTAACTCCTCTTTCCACATTCTGTTAACATCAGTATCTCCACTTCTGTTGGGAGTGGACCCTACCCTGTGCTGAAGAATAGGACCACCCTCTAACCCATTTACAGCCCAACTCCGCTTCTGTTGTTTCCTGACTTTGGCCTCAGCTAGAGTCAAGGCATGTAGACATAGCTCTCACCCTATCTGGGACAAATCCAGAAATAATAGGAGAAATGCTTAAAATGTATTTATTTTATTTATTTATTGACATTTGATTACTGGAAAAGTCCAAGTGTTTCAGTGGAGGCCCGGGGAGAAAAGCTCCAAATTATTACCGAACATTTTGACTTCCAAGATGGCTGCACATTGAGTAATAGCTTAATTCTAGATTTCCCAGTGTGAAAACAGAAACCCTGCAGAGAAGACCAGTAGACTTGTGTTTATGGGTAAAATTCAGTAACTGGCTAGTAAGCATACTCCCTGGATGCCACAAAAATAAATAAATAAATAAATCAGCTACAAAAAGTGAGGAAGAAACACTGACTGGTGATGGCAGTAATTACTACAGTATAGTCTGGGTAAAGGGGCACAGCTGGAGAATCTGTGTCAGCCTTTCCCAGGAGTGTCTGTGAAGTTGCATAAATACAAAGTGTGTGGTTTGTCAGCTACCTGGGCAGGGACACGAAGCACCGATGGGACAGAGAGGGTACTGGACGTTAGCTTGCCAGCTAGGCTGAGATCTGGACCCTATAGCTGTGCCAGTGGGGAGTCTTATTGGGGACCTGGGGAGCAAGGGAGCAACCAGCCCCAGACTGACTGTGATCTCTGTGTGGACTTAAGGGAAATTGTACTTTACTGTGTGTATTTGTTATCCTTTCCCCTTATATGAGACGCCCTCCCTGGTGTTAGTGGTGTGGATTGAGGCTCCTTGATTGCTGGGCCAGGGCATGGCTGTCACATAGTGGTTGGGATAAGATATCCTCACTTGTGGTTTGCAGTGGTGTGGGTAGAGTGAATCCTGTAGCTTATGTACAGTGATCTCTGAAGGTGTTTTGTACTCTAAATCAGCCACGCAGTGAATACTCAGAGTTCAGATCACAATTGTTTTATTTCTTTTGTTAGTTTAGTTACTCAGGGTGAGCAGGCAGCATGTCAGCAGAGAAGTATGGAAGGGTGACAAGGAAGCCAGCTGGTGTAGATGTGCCAGGCTAGGGGACTGGTGCATGGAAGCCTGACTAAGGCAGACCTGATTGCAGCCTTGGTTACAGCTGCATCAGAAAACAGGATCCAGGAGGACAATCAGACTGGCAGTGGAAATATAATACCTTTGGAGAATGGACAGCTCAACCTTTCTGCAGTGGACTTAAAAATCCAGCTAGAGCTAAAGAGACTTGAGTTGGAGGCCAGGCATATGGAACTAGAAGCACCCAAGAAAATGAGGAGTCTACAAGCTGAGGAAAATGAACGGCAGAGGAAGCATAAGAGGGAAATGCTGACTCTTCGCCAGCGTCATGGAGGTAATGGGGAAGGGAGTAACCGGACCCCAGAAGCAGAAAAGGTCAGTAAATTTCTTGCACAATTTAAAGAGGGGGATAATTTTGATAGTTTCATTCATGTTTGAGAGGTTATGCAAACAGTATAGTGTTGACCAAAGGCTCTGTGTAGGTTCCTGACCCCCTTACTCCATGGGAAAGCTGTAACTTGTATATCACAAATGCCTGACTCTGTTTTGATTATACTGCTGTAAAGAAATGTCGGTTACAATGTTTTAAGCTAACACCTGAAATGTATAGGAAAATGTTTCGTGAGCATAGACGCAAGGTAGATAAAAATGTATGTGAATATATTGCTGAACGGAGCACTTATTTTCATAGCTGGGTGAGTGGATGTCAGGTCACCACTTTTGAAGGGCTGAAAGACCTTTTGGTGAGGGAACAAGCCCTTAGCACTTTGCCTGAGGACATGAGGATCTGGTTAGCTGATAGACGATGTGCTACTTCACATGAGTTGGGGAAGAAGGGAGACCTATACCTGTTAAGCAGGACAGCCCTGCACAGGAAGGGGACTCCCGTACTGCTCATGGGTCTAAAGGAGTCCATGGTGGGCAGCACAGACTGCCCCAACAGAATCTGCAAGCAGCAGGGAAAGCCACTAGTCCAGGTACACATCCAGGAGCTAGGGTTAAATGTTTTGAATGCAACCAGTGGGGCCATGTGGCATACAGGTGTCCACAGAGGCAAGGTCAGGAACCAAAGGTGAAGGAGCCAGTAACTGGGAAAGACAAAATGCCAATAGTGGGTTGTCTTAAGACAACAGGGGTATGGAACTACCTTCCTGCAGATGTCCTGAGAGGGAAGGATTTGGATGAGGCAGTACCATGTACTTATGCAGTTATACATAGCGAGGCTAGGAGACAATCATGTGGGTCTGGTAGCCTGGGGGAGACCCAGACAGACTGCATACTTGCAGCTAGGACTGCTGAGGTGGTTACTTCAGGGAGGGAGCTACTTTGTAGAAGTGAGACTGAATGTGAGCCACAGCTGCTTGTGGGTACTGATGTTCCCTTGGACAAAGTAACTGCAAAGGTAGAGGTGAGTAGTAGTTCCCAGGCTGACAGTGAGGCACCACTGTCAGAGGATGCCAGACTTTCAGTGGAAGGGGAGCTGGGAAGGGTTACAAGGAAAGAGTTGAGACAGGCCCAGCTCTCAGACCCTACATTGCAAGGCCTGCGGCAGGTAGCTAGGGAAGCACCTGATTCTCAAGGGAAGGGGGAATCTGTATACTGGGACAAAGGGTTTACTATACAGAGAGCGGACCCCTGAGGGAGGGCTAGAAGGTGAGAGAGTACAGCAGTTGGTAGTGCCTAGAGCTTACCATCTGGTGCTTTTAACCATAGCCCATGATATTCCCTTTACAGGTCATATGGGCATAAAATGCACAAAGAGGCACAAAACTTCTATTGGCCTGGAATTTCCAGGGATGTAACAGGTACTGCAGGACCTGTGAGCAGTGCCAAAAGGTAGGCAAGGCAGGAGACAAGCTGAGAGCTCCTGTGATGCCTTTGCCTATAATTGAGGAGCCATTTCAGAGGGTAGCTATGGATATTGTGGGGCCTCTGAGTACCCCAAGTTCCACAGGGAAAAAGTATATCCTAGTGGTTGTAGATTATGCTATACAATACCCTGAGGCAGTGGCTTTGTCCTCCATTGAGGCAGAGAAGGTGGCAAATGCTTTGTTAGAGATTTTCAGCAGGGTAGGTTTCCCAAAGGAAATACTGACTGACCGAGGTGCCAATTTTATGTCAGACCTGCTGGCTTGTCTGTGGAAGTCCTGTGGGGTGAAGCACATGAAGACCACCCCCTACCATCCCCAGACTAAAGGTCTTGTTGTGAGGTTAAACTATACAATCAAGTCCATGCAACAGGCATTTGCAGATCAGTTTAAGAGGGAGTGGGACAAATATTTGCCCCATCTGTTGTTTGCTTACAGACAGGTTCCCCAGGAATCCACAGGGTTTTCAACCTTTGAGTTGCTGTATGGGCATAGGGTGAGGGGACCTCTAGATTTAATTCAAGATGAGTGGAAAGATGAGTGCGAGTCTCACAAGGAGTCTGTTGTGGCATACGTCCTAAACCTCAGGACAAGGCTCAGGGAACTCAGGGGCTTGGCCCAGGAGAACTTGGCAGAAGCCCAATAACAGAAAAAGTGGGGTATGACAGGAATGCTCGAGCTAGAGAGTATGCTGTGGGGCAGCAGGTAATGGTTCTCATTCCTGTCAGACACAACAAGCTGAAAGCAGCTTGGGAGGGACCCTAGAAGGTGGTAAGAAAGGTAAGTGATGTTAACTACATGGTGGAACTGCTAGGCAGATGGCCGGGGCACAAATTGTACCATGTTAACATGATGAAGCCTTACCATGATAGGGAGGCCCTTGTGCTGAGCATTTGCAGTGGATTGCAGGAGGAGTCTGAGGGAGATCTGGGGACTGATATCCTCAGTGAGGCTCGGGCTGACACCTCGGTGGAAGGGGTAGCAGTGTCCCCCAGCAGCTATCTCCTACCCAGGTTTGAGAAATCAAAGCAGTGTTGCAGGAATTTGGGGACATGTTCACTGGGAAACGAGGGTGCACCCACCTGGTGCAGCACCAGGTGGATACAGGACCCCAAAGGCCTATTAGGCTGCCCCCTTATAGGGTGACTCAGAGAGTCAAACAGACTCTGAGGGAAAAGGTATAGAAGGTGTTGGAACTAGGGGTGATTCAAGAGTCCAGCAGTCCCTTGGCCTCACCAGTGGTGCTGGTGCCAAAGAAGGATGACAGCACCAGGTTCTATTGCAGGAAATTAAATAGTCACACAGAGTCAGCATGCCTAGGACAGATGCGGCCCTAGAGCAGCTGGGTGGGGCTACGTATCTTACAACCATTGATCTTACCAAGGGTTACTAGCAGGTGCCCTTGACTCCCAGTGCTAGAGAGAAGTCAGCCTTTGTGACTCCATTTGGCTTGTAAGAGTTCACAAATATGCCCTTTGGGATGAAGAATGCCACAGCAACTTTCCAGAGGCTGGTGGATAACATCTTAGCAGGAGCAGGAGGGTTTTCCTTTACTTACCTAGATGATATTGCCATCTACAGCCATTCCTGGCTAGAGCACCTTCAGCATGTCAGGGAGGTGCTGGGCAGAGTACAGAGGGCAGGGTTGACCGTTAAGTCAAGCAAATTTCAGGTGGGTATGGCAGAGGTCTCCTACCTAGGACATAGAGTGGGGAGTGGTACGATAAGGCCAGAACCTGCCAAAGTGGAAGCCATTCAGGCATGGCCTGCACCTCTTAACAAAAAACAGGTGAGGGCATTCTTAGGGACAGCAGGGTACTACAGAAAGTTTGTCCATAGTACCATAGCTGCTCCCCTTACAGACCTGAGAGGGAAGAACAGGCCAGATAAGATAGTGTGGAGCCCATGTGAGCAGGTATTTCCGAAGCTTAAAAAAGCTTTGGGAGGACCCCCTGTGTTAGCCAGTCCAAATTACAGCAACACATTTGTTGTGCAAGTGGATGCTTCGAACCATGGGGTGGGGGCTGTACTTAGCCAGATTTCTTCAGAGGAGGAAGAGTACCCAGTGGTTTATCTCAGCCATAGGCTCCAACCCAGGGAGGAATGCTATGTAGCTGTAGAAAATGAATGTCTAGCCATAGTGTGGGCACTGTAGAAACTTCAGCCTTATCTGTATGGAAGAAAATTCACTGTAATGACAGATCACAACCCCCTAATATGGTTAAACAGAGCCAGCCAGCAATGTGCCAAGTTGCTAAGATGGAGCCTAGGGTTGCAAGCATATATGTCTGTGCAGCACTGCAAGTGGGATTAGCAATGCCAATGCAGATGGACTCTCAAGACAGGGAATGGGGTGAGGTAACCTCAGATAGACCTAACCTCTTGAGCGGCATTTCTCAAGGGTCACTTGAAAAACTAGCTTGAGTTCTCTATGGGGGGGGGGTGAAGATTGGGGAAGATGGGCGAAGGCTGCCAGCCTAGTCAAATAGAATTTGATACATAATTCTATCATTTGTAAATATAAATGTAAAAAAGGCTTGTGTTCTTAAATGAAAGAAAACACTGTAAAAGGTGAACTTCACGATTGTAGCAACATTGCCAACTGCTGTAAGGAAAACTAAGCCAAGCATTTCACATCTGTTCTTTTGAGGTTAAAATTATGTCTTGTATACCCTTTTATTCTAAACAGTGGTGCCGAAGAGGCTAACTGAACACATTCCTTCTATTGTCTTAACTTAAGGAATAATTACTAGAGTGTACATGTGAAATGTCTTTTATTGTTGTAGTTTCCTGAGCAGGTGTTAGATTGTTAAATAATGTAGCCTTTTGGCTTGAGAACTCCAGACTAATTGTTAAAATGATGTCATGTGTATACTGGTAAACCTAAGTGTCAAAATGATGTAATCTGGGAGGGCCCAGCAAATTTGTTTCTTAGTGAGTTTAAAAACTATTGTTCAGAGAGAGACTGTAAGCATTTTGATCTTGATATCCAACTCTCAGCACTGCCGTATGCTCTCTTTATGTAAGTAGTATCTTAGAAGTATGTTTTCTTGTAGTAAAAGCTAGGAACTTAGAAGAAAGTTAGACTAAGTGTTTTTTTTTTGTTATACCAGAACTTTCCTACAGTATTGTTTTAAGTTTCTGTGTGATCTCTGAACTCTTGAATATCACTGTGGTGTAATAGTATTTGTCTTGTGTTTTAATTATTTATTATTAAATATTTTAAAACCTTTTACCTGTGGCTGGTTTGTGTAGAGATAAGTAAGCTCTAGAGTACATTGCATGCTTATAAGTGATCCTGTAATAAGCCCTTCCAATAAGCCTTGATTGCTTAGTCACATTTACCAATCGGATAATAATTTTGCACAGTAATAATTGGACACCCATTTAAAGGGCCTTTGGATAGCTGATAGTAATTTCTGCCATCACCAGCTAATACTTAACGTATAGTCTGGGTAAAGGGGCACAACTGGAGAATCTGTGTCGGCCTTTCCCAGTGTCTGTGAAGTTGTATAAATAAAATGATGTATCCAAAGGATTTATTCGAAACTTGGAACGTATAAGTGTGGTTCATGTAAGCAATGCCCTTATGTGCATAACGACAGTTCATTTTTCATTCCCTCTAGGAGGTTTAAACTCAGGGCTGAACACCATTACAACTGTGGTACTAAAGGAGTTATCTGTTTAGGTTTTTGTACTCAATGCTCCAGTTTTTACGTAGGTAAAACTGAGAGAAACCTTAGGAGAAGGATATATGAGCATCTTTATGATGTTTCCAAGAAAAAGGAAAACAATGCTTTTTTTAAGCATCTTAGCACATGCCCTAATATGCAACTTAAATTTTTAATCCTAAAGCAAGTCCTACATGACAGTAGAGGGGATGATTGGAAAACCCGGCTTGAATACAAGGAGCTGTTGTGGCAGCTCAAGTTGAACGCAACTAAGCCTCCTGGTTTAAATGACTGTATTAGTATTATGAGTGTTTTGAAACTGAGGAGGGCCAAGTTATGATTTTGTTCATTATAAAAAATTTTTTAGATGGGTTGTTCATTACCAGTTATTTTGGACAACATTTTGTTTTGAGTGGATGTTTCAAACTTTGGTTAACTTTCCATATGATTAACAGAGGTCTTAGAAACCAATAGTTCTTAATAGATTTTTTAGACATAAAAAGAATTTTTTAAGACTGTTTTTAAGTTTTTTAAGCTTGTTTGTAGCTTTATAAAACAGTCATACATGCTTTATTACGAGTTGTAATTTAAACATATGTTTTTACATTATTTAGTACAATTTTGTGGGTTATTAGACATTGTATAATTTCATTGAATGAATGAATTGCTGTTGGCACTTTAACATCTGATTTGCATATTTTATTAGTTGCTATTCTAGTCACATGATTTGGGCTAGAAAGTACTTAAGCCTTGAATTTTTAATCATGGTTCATCTTGAAAAAGCCTGGTATGCCTCCAGGCGAAAGCACTTGATGTGGAATTTTTTATCATTTCATTAAAACAGAGTTTTATTTAAGTCATTTTGAATTTTTTGTTCCTGTTGAGCCTTTGGATACATCATTTTGTTCTTGGTCTGGTTCGGATCAAATTTGGTTTTGGTTTCCAAGTTGTATAAATACTTATCTCAAAGTGTGTGGTGTGTCAGCTGCCTGGGCAGGGACACAAAGCACTGGTGGGACAGAGAGGGTACTGAAGATTAGCTTGCCAGCTTGGCTGAGATCTGGACCCTATAGCTGTGCCAGTGGGGAGTCTTATTGGGGTCCAAAAAAGAAGCAGGTGCCCGTGGAACCCTTGCACGGCCAAACAGGAGAAAATCAAGAACAGAAAACGCAAGCAAGTGTTGGCAAATGCCACATCCAAAAATGATTTATTGCCATAGGGAAGAAAAATCCCCCTAAGATTCTGATATTGTAAAAACAATTACAAAACCATCAAACCGGTTTCGGCTCCTCAGAGCCTTCTTCAGTGAAATACAAAGTAAAAAATCAGAGTATCAAAATACATCCATATATGTAGTTGAGCCATACATAAAGACCAATCACAACACAGCATTAACAATTGTTACAATTGGTCATTGAGGCCAGGTGAAAACAAAGCTCCAAGTTTTATAATCCATTTTCTCTCCTTGGAGCTAAGTAATTCCTGCCAATACTGTTTATCTTTACATCTCCCCTTAATGCAATCAATGATGACAAATTTAAAAGAAGCTGATGCATGTTTTAAACAATGTTTATATAGTGCATTGCTAGTGCGTTTATTTTTAATATCACTCAAATGCTCACAAATTCTAAGACGAAAGGCCCTGGAGGTCTTTCCAACATAGAAAGCAGAACAATTGCAGGTCACCAAATAGATGACCCACTCAGTATTACAATTAGCCCAAAATTTGATGTCAAAAACGTCTGAAGTGTTTTTACTGCTAAATTCACTAGTACGTGAAACACGAATACAGAAGGAGCAATGTCCACAGGGTATACATCCAACAATAGGTTTGCCTGAAATAGACAGCTGAGTTAAAGCAGGAAAATCCAAACCAACTCTCTTATAATAACTAAGTTTAGAGCCGATGGTCTGTCCCCTTCTGAATGAAAAAGAACATTTGTCTGGAAGCAAAGAATTAAGTTTATGATCAGCTTTAAGAACATTCCAATGTCTCTGTATAATATTTTTAAAACCCTGTGTGTTGCGTCCATACGTGGTCACCAGACGCAGGGGTTGTGGCTTAATATTGTTGTTCTTATCTTTGTATGATAATAGATCTTCTCTATTTATATTAGACACAGATCTTTTGGCTAAATGCACAGAACCTGGACGATAACCCCTCCTAATAAATCTGTGTGTCAGATCATCCTGGGCCTCAAGAAAGGATTGTTGGCTAGAACAGATTCTTCTAGCTCTTAAAAATTGGGATTTGGGTATATTCTGGATGACATGTTGTGGGTGGAAGCTGGTAGCATGTAATAATGAGTTGAATTCTGGAAATTTTCTGAACATCCTAGTGGACAAAGTGTTATCCTGATTTCTGATAATTTCAACATCAAGAAATACTATCCTCGACACATGGCAGGTCAACTTAAATTCAATCCCCCATATGTTACCATTAAGATATTCAAGAAACTCCATAAGATAATGTTCATCAACTTTCCACACCAACCAACAGTCATCCAGATAACGACGCCAAATGTCCATCTCACACATATAGATATTATAATTGTGATTATAGATAACAATTTCTTCTATATATGCCATGAAAAGATCTGCATATATGGGTGCAAAAGATGCACCCATAGCAGTGCCTTTTGTTTGCCAGTAACAAAGATTTTGAAAATAAAAAACGTTACTAGACAAAACATGTTCTGTAAGGCATACAAGAAATGTGTTAAATCCAGGTTGGTATAAACCTCATCTAGCCAACCAATAATCCAACGCTTGTAAACCTGCCCAGTGTGGAATGTTGGTATAAAGAGAGGTGATGTCCAAAGTGCATAATAGCCAATGTGATTCAAGTTGAGAATTATTAATAATGTCCAAGAATTGGGTGGTGTCTTGGATTCTAGCTCTAATAAAACCCAATAGTGGCTTTAAATATTGGGTTAAATATTCAGACAATGGTTCAGTGAGAGACCCATGTCCAGAGACAATGGGTCGACCTGGTGGATTTGTGGCATGTTTATGGATCTTAGGTAACAAATATAAATATTGTTTCTTAGGTGAATCAACCATTAATTGTTCTTTAATAAATTGTGTAATGATACCCTCCTCCACTGCCTCAGTCAAAAACTGGCCAATTTGGCGCTGGAAGTGGGGTGAGGGATCCAAAAACATCTGCCTGTAATATTTTGTCACCCAATTGCCTCATAGCCTCACTGTCATAAGCAGCCTTGTCCAGTACCACCACCGCTCCACCTTTGTCAGCTTGAATAATCACCAGATCTTTGTTATTAATAAGCTCATCCAAACTACGTATTTCTTCAACAGACAAATTATTGTAAGAAATGGGAAAGTCCTTAAGATGACAATGTATATCCTGAAGGACATTTTTCTGAAATACCCCCACTAGATGTGTCATTGGTGGATTAAATGTCGATTTTTAAAATCTGAAATCACAAGATGTATCACAAGATGTATCACGAACATTATTGTCAAAAAACACGTTCAGATTCAAAATTCGACAAAAGTTTATCACATCCTGAGCCAAAGATTGTTCAGAGACAAAGAACCCAGGGACAAAATTAAGCCCTTTGTTTAATAATTTGAGTTGTACATTAGTCAAATCTACAGATGAAATGTTATGGACATTGAAATTAGAAATTAATGTTGTCATAATTTTCAAAAGTGCCTCCAGACTTTGTTTGGATGTTACGTTTCTTATGCTTCCGCCCCCCTCGTCTGTATCTAAATTGGGAGGGTGTAAAGAATTATCCCTTTTAGCCTTAGGTGATCCCTCTCTAGAATGTATATCAAGTTCACCTTCTGTGTTCGAAGTGTCCTCACCAGAGGTACCATTGGAAAAACCAAAATTTTTCTTAAGAATAGATTTGGGCCTTTTTCTTTTGGGAGTAGATGACCTCTTATCATACTTGTTCTCATCTCTAGATAGTCTAAAAGAAACATTCTTAGATGTATCAAAGGGTTTACCCTCTCATAATCACCTACATCCCTAAGAATTTTTTTTATTTTCCTGTCCTTTAAAGTAATTTCCATTTTGGACAAATCCGTAGTAAGTTTTTTAACCTGTGTCATAAAAGAATCACAAGTTTCAAACTTTTTTGTCTCCAAACAGACAGTTTCCAAATCCTTAACACCTTGCTGCACCTTACGTTCATAAAAATTGGCCAAAGCATCCACAAATTTGGAAGAGGCCAATTGTTGAATGTGACCCCAATCCTCAATGAGCTGGTCATCAATATCAGAGACCAAAGGTTGTACCTTGACCCTGAGGCCCCGTGGAGTAATGTGTTTCTGCTGATATGCTTTAAATAAACGTAGATGCCACACATTGGTCCTAACCATCTTCATATTCTTACCCAATCTATTGAAAAATATCTCACATTGTGCGTCCAAATCAGATCCAATGACATCAGTAGTGGATGACAAACCATGCTTGTCTAAACCAAACACAGATAAATCATCCATATCAGAAGATAAACCCTGTGGAAAGCTGATGAACATTATCTTATGGAGTTTCTTGAATATCTTAATGGTAACATATGGGGGATTGAATTTAAGTTGACCTGCCATGTGTCGAGGATAGTATTTCTTGATGTTGAAATTATCAGAAATCAGGATAACACTTTGTCCACTAGGATGTTCAGAAAATTTCCAGAATTCAACTCATTATTACATGCTACCAGCTTCCACCCACAACATGTCATCCAGAATATATCCAAATCCCAATTTTTAAGAGCTGAAAGAATCTGTTCTAGCCAACAATCCTTTCTTGAGGCCCAGGATGATCTGACACACAGATTTATTAGGAGGGGTTATCGTCCAGGTTCTGTGCATTTAGCCAAAAGATCTGTGTCTAATATAAATAGAGAAGATCTATTATCATACAAAGATAAGAACAACAATATTAAGCCACAACCCCTGCATCTGGTGACCACGTATGGACGCAACACACAGGGTTTTAAAAATATTATACAGAGACATTGGAATGTTCTTAAAGCTGATCATAAACTTAATTCTTTGCTTCCAGACAAATGTTCTTTTTCATTCAGAAGGGGACAGACCATCGGTTCTAAACTTAGTTATTATATGAGAGTTGGTTTGGATTTTCTTGCTTTAACTCAGCTGTCTATTTCAGGCAAACCTATTGTTGGATGTATACCCTGTGGACATTGTTCCTTCTGTATTCGTGTTTCACGTACTAGTGAATTTAGCAGTAAAAACACTTCAGACGTTTTTGACATCAAATTTTGGGCTAATTGTAATACTGAGTGGGTCATCTATTTGGTGACCTGCAATTGTTCTGCTTTCTATGTTGGAAAGACCTCCAGGGCCTTTTGTCTTAGAATTTGTGAGCATTTGAGTGATATTAAAAATAAACGCACTAGCAATGCACTATATAAACATTGTTTAAAACATGCATCAGCTTCTTTTAAATTTGTCATCATTGATTGCATTAAGGGGAGATGTAAAGATAAACAGTATTGGCAGGAATTACTTAGCTCCAAGGAGAGAAAATGGATTATAAAACTTGGAGCTTTGTTTTCACCTGGCCTCAATGACCAATTGTAACAATTGTTAATGCTGTGTTGTGATTGATCTTTATGTATGGCTCACCTGTATATATGGATGTATTTTGATACTCTGATTTTTTACTTTGTATTTCACTGAAGAAGGCTCTGAGGAGCCGAAACCGGTTTGATGGTTTTGTAATTGTTTTTACAATATCAGAATCTTAGGGGGATTTTTCTTCCCTATGGCAATAAATCATTTTTGGATGTGGCATTTGCCAACACTTGCTGGCGTTTTCTGTTCTTGAGTCTTATTGGGGACCTGGGGAGCAAGGGAACAGCCAGCCCCAGACTGACTGTGATCTCTGTGTGCACTTAAGGGAAATTTTACTTTACTGTGTGCATTTGTTATCCTTTCCTGTTATATGAGACTCCCTCCCTGGTGTTAGTGGTGAGGATTGAAGCTCCTTGTTTGCTGGGCCAGGGCATGACCATCACAGAGTATATCAACACAAGCAACAAAAGACTGGAAAATGGAAGATGCTTTAAACAAATATTCAGATGAAATGATAAAATTGCAAAAATAAGAGGTCAAAATGAAGAAAAGGCTGGTTGAATATGAGGCTGCTCAGGAAGAGATGTTAAAAAAATAAAAGAACTAGAAGACAGAGCACATAGGGAAAACCTGAGATTTTCAACTATACAGGAAAAGCTGGAAGGAACAGACTACACTAATTTTATGAAAGCACAAAGAAGCAACAGGACTGGTATTCCACAGCAGGAGTTGTTGAAAGGGCACATCATGTGAATGCTCCAAACCTGGCTATGAGAAAGCAGCCTAGACTTTTAATAGTAAAGATGCAATCCTACTAGCAGAAGGAGTTGATTTTAACAAAACCCTTGCATAAATACAAATTACTAAAAGTGGGAGACAGCAGCATGGTTGTGGAGAATGACTTATCAGTGTACACTAGGCAGAAGAGAAGCAAATTTATCCCACTGTTCAGGGAATGTTGAGATGCAGGTGTGAGATTCAAACTGCTGTACCCATCTGTCTTGAAAGGATTCTTTCCTGGAGAGACAAAATCATTTTTTCATAGGAATTTACTAGGCTAATGGCCCAAGGGCCCTTACAAGCCTAGCTAAATTTTACCCTTGTTACCATGATCAGCATCTATTGTCCTTGTCCAAGAGGGACACAGGTAGACCCACTGGTGTGAATTTACTGTTGCCCATCCAAATGTCCAGATTGTGTTTGAAAAGGACCAATGAGGTGCTCTGTTTGATGCAGTACATGCTAAGGAGGCAATACAAAAGTTTGATTAACAAAAAGTGAGCTGTGAAACAGAGATTCTTCTGCTCCTTCTTGTAATAAAGAGCACAGAGAGACTGTAACTGTGCAACTTTTATCAGTGTTTCAACGGAAAATGTTAGAGTGAGGGAAGGGAGCACGAGAGCTGACTAGAAGAATCGAGAGTAAGCTGGAAATGAAGCAGAGACAAGATTTGGGAGATGGAGATGAACACTAATAAAACCAGTAACTTAATGTGGGATTACAATTTATTTATTTATTTAAATTTGTTGACCGGGAGTGTCCGACTGGACATAGGTCCATTTTCAGCGGAGGCCCGGAGAGAAAAGCTCCACAGTAAAATAAACAGACAGTAGTTACATTGGATTACATAGCGATTAACAATTTACATAGCAATTACTTACAACATATTTACAGATGAAGAACATAGTACATCAATAGACAACTAGAATCTTTATCTGTGAAGTACATAACAGACATTAACAAATGTTACAATGAGAAGTTCCTGCTGCATAATAAGTACTAGGCTTATGAGCATCTGAGCTTGCTATAATCAAGGTAGTTAGTGGAGTGGAAAGAAAGGTAGTGGTTGGATGGGGTGGATGATATTAGAGTGGGAGTTGCAAGGGCATAGCCAGCATGTTTTTAGGTGCGCTTTTAGTAAAGTTTTGAAGTGGGTGCATGATGGTACGGTGGTAATTGTGGGTGGGAGTGAAAACAATGCAATAATTGTGTGTGTAAAATATGACAGAACAAGAAAATCTGGAAAAATGGACTTTTTAAGAATTTGTTAGACTTGTGCGGGACTCTAAGACAAATGCCCTACCTCATGTCATTAATGTTCAAATTTTTACAAAACATTGTAAGAACAGTAATTTTACACTCTTCAAAAATAAAACAAAAACATTGACAGTTTAAATAATTATGACCAGTTAGACATAATATAAAAACATTGGTTAAGAAATGATGCAAGTTATGACAATTTAATATTTAAAGACATTCTAGACCCTTTGTAGAGAAGTTAAAGGTAAGTTAGTCTAATAAAAACAAGAATTGTAATATGAAGTGAGGGAAAAGCAGGATTATGGTATATTTAGAGAGAAAGGGAAGAGAATTTGATAGAAGTAAAGAAGTGAGAGTACGGAGGTGTAAGGAATAAAAAGGTAACTGTTCACATTTAAGGGTATAGTTTATCCTGGTTTTGAGCAAGAAAAGGCACAGATTTTATCTAGGAAGTCTTTGAGTGGTTTTGAAAGATGAGAGGGAGATTATTGACCTAATGGATACAGATAGGAAGTTTAGGCCTTAGCAACCTTATACGAGTACAGACAGTGCCCAGCAGATTTGATAGGTTTGTGGACAGACAGGAGTTTTTGGTCACTGGATCACAATGACCAACTGGGAGCATAAGTATTATAGTGCCGGACAGGGAAGTGGATGCTGGATAATTTTATATGTGGTAAGAAGCTGTGTACGTTCGTTAATGAAGCAGTTCTAACCAGTTTAGGCTTTGCAGTGCTATACAGTGATGTGTTCTGAAAGGAGTGTTTGCTGCAAATTTAGGAACTTTGTTATGGCATTGTTCAAGTTTTAGTTCTTCTGAACCTGGAGGTTCGTAAGGATGAGAGCACCATAAAGAAGTGTGGGGGGGGTGGGGATAACAGTGGCAAGTGTAGTTTTAGTTGGGTCAGTGAGAACGTTTTTGGCTGTATAAAGCATCCCTAGTTTTTGATAGTTTTTCATATGCAATTTTGTATATGCAGGTCGAGTGCAAGATTATCATCCACGATCTCCCCTAATAATTCGCTATGAGAAGTGACTTCAGTGGTTGTATTATCAAGAGAGAGGAATTTATTTTATGAAAGAGGGATTTGGGGAAAAAAGTAGTTTCACCTTTTTTTGTGTTGAGCATGAGTTGTGAGTTACAAAGCCATGTTTCAGTGGCTGTTAAAGCTTCCTGAGTAATTTATTTGGAGGTGTACCATGTCAGATGTGCGAATGAGAGTGGAATCATCTGCATGCTGTATTAGGGTGGCATGTTGTCTGAATGTATAGAGGGTGTTGTTGAAAATGTTAGAGGAGGGGACCAAGGATAGAACCCTGTGGTACACCACTGGTGACTGGGAGGTAAGGAGAGAGCATGGAGTGCAATTTTACTGACTGATACCTATTAGACAGGTAGCTTTTTGAATCACAGAAGGGTGATCTGGGAGAGACCTAGTGAGGAAATTTGAAGTAGACGTCTGCTATGACAAACTCTGCTGAAGGCTTTAGACAAATCTAGAAATGAGGAGACTAGTTTGCCATTATTTCTAGTTTTATTGACAGTATCTATATAAGTTAGAAGGACAGTGCAGTACTATGGTAAAGATGGAAGCCATGTTGAGTATGGGATAGACTCTTTTCCTGCAGGAGGTAGTGTAGCAATTGTTTTTGAATACATTTTTTTAGTATTTTGGTGAGGGGTGATATGATTGCTATCGGTCTAAAGTTATTAATGTCTGGTGAATTTCCTCCTTATGCAGAGGGATAATGTGCGACTTTTTCCAGAGAACGGGGGATTCTTGGATTGGCCTTTTTATAAGGATTGAGATAGGACAGGCAATGCTATTGCCTGCTGATTTTAAATACTTTCTTGGAAGGAATTCAGTTGAAGAAGAGCACAGAGTAGTTTTATATAGGATGTGGGCACAAGTTTGAAGGTGGATGTGATATGTGGGTGTTGGGCAGGGTTGGAATTAGATGTTGAGGAATCCTTGGTTAGAGATGCTGTACTATAAAATAAAAGCTGAACTGTATTGCAGTTTTGAGTGATTAACGGGAGAGGGGTTTGGGTTAAAATTTTGGCCAAGATGCAAGACTTCTTCAATGGATGTCCATACATTTTTAGGGCTGTGTTTAGTATTATTCTGAATGTAATTATAGTATAGTTTTTTGCCTTCATTTATTCTTAAGTTTTCACGATATTGAGTTGTTTTGTATGTTCATCGTTCTTTTCATACTTTTTCTCTGTCCTGCGTTACCATTCTAGTCTTTTTGTTTAGCCACATTGCATTATTTGTTTTTAGTCTCTTCCATCTAAGAGGTGCAAGGTTGTTTAGGCTATTTTGAAAAGTTGTACTGAATTCATTTACAGCATTGTCTAAGGGGAGGATTTTTAGAAAGTTCTGTTTAATAGGTGATGTAATGAGCAGTTGGGGGTTAAACCTGGAAAGGTTGTGTGTTTTATAAATATGCTGTTTAACTGGATGATTGAGATGTCTGGTTATACAGATCGGAAGATGATCACTGAGAGAGTCTGACATTGAACCTGTGGTGTTGTATTTGTTAGGGTCTAATACTAGGATCCAGTCTAATAGGGAATTTGATGTCTTGATATAATTTGTGGGGCCATTAATTAGTTGCCTGAAACCACATAAATTCATGCAAAATGCAGGGGAGTTAATGTCCAACTTATTGGCATTCACATCACCTAGTAATATTTTTTCTTGTGGAAATGTTATGGGTATCTAATGCAGGATATCTTCCAGTATAACTGTATTGTTACCAGGAGGGATGTAAAGGACAGTGATACATACCAGTGTAGGATATCTCCCAGTATAACTGTATTGTCACCAGGAGGGATATAAAGGACAGTGATACATACCAGTGTAGGATATCTCCCAGTATAGCTGTATTGTCACCAGGAGGGATGTAAAGGACAGTGATACATACCAGTGTAGGATATCTCCCAGTATAACTGTATTGTTACCAGGAGGGATGTAAAGGACAGTAATACATACATATGCAGGATATCTACCAGTATAACTGTATTGTCACCAGGAGGGATGTAAAGGACAGTGATACACACCAGTGTAGGATATCTCCCAGTATAGCTGTATTGTCACGAGGGGGGATGTAAAGGACAGTGATACATACCAGTGTAGGATATCTCCCAGTATAGCTGTATTGTCACCAGGGAGGATGTAAAGGACAGTGATACATACCAGTGTAGGATATCTCCCAGTATAGCTGTATTGTCACCAGGAGGGATGTAAAGGACAGTGATACATACCAGTGTAGGATATCTCCTAGTATAACTGTATTGTTACAGGAGGGATGTAAAGGACAGTAATACATACCAGTGTAGGATATCTCCCAGTATAACTGTATTGTCACAGGAGGGATGTAAAGGACAGTAATACATACCAGTGTAGGATATCTCCCAGTATAACTGTATTGTTACCAGGAGGGATGTAAAGGACAGTAATACATACCAGTGTAGGATATCTCCCAGTATAACTGTATTGTCACCAGGAGGGATATAAAGGACAGTAATACATAGCAGTGTAGGATATCTCCCAGTATAGCTGTATTGTCACCAGGAGGAATGTAAAGGACAGTAATACATAGCAGTGTAGGATATCTCCCAGTATAGCTGTATTGTTACCAGGAGGGATATAAAGGACAGTAATACATAGCAGTGTAGGATATCTCCCAGTATAGCTGTATTGTCACCAGGAGGGATATAAAGGACAGTAATACATACCAGTGTAGGATATCTCCCAGTATAACTGTATTGTCACCAGGAGGGATATAAAGGACAGTGATACATACCAGTGTAGGATATCTCCCAGTATAACTGTATTGTCCCCATATTGGATGTAAAGGACAGTGATACATGCCAGTGTAGGATATCTCCCAGTATAACTGTATTGTCACCAGGAGGGATATAAAGGACAGTGATACATACCAGTGTAGGATATCTCCCAGTATAACTGTATTGTCCCCATATTGGATGTAAAGGACAGTGATACATACCAGTGTAGGATATCTCCCAGTATAGCTGTATTGTTACCAGGAGGGATGTAAAGTGCAGTTAATCAGCTTATATTTGGAATAAAGGTGAGAGGCAATATTAAATAGGTTTGGTGAAATGTGTGGAGTGTGTAACGTGGACGTATGGATAGGTGGTTGGGGCAGAGTAGAAGAAATGTTGCAAGATAGAATCATGGTAGGATGACAGATGACACAGTAGGAGGAGGAGAAAAGGAATAAAGGGTACTCTGAAGAGTAACATAATTAAGTGCAGGAATCTGTATTTTATAGATGTCAGGTGGTGAGGACGTAGCAACGAAGAAGGAAACTAGAAGCTGCAGGGCAGCAGGAGGTCCAGTGATGGAGGATTCTGGAAGCTGGTACAGGATAGGTAAGGACAGAAGTATTTTCTATAAAAGAAGAGAGCTAAGTTATCCTGGTGTCTTTAGAATGTAAGGAATAGAGGGGTATTGAAGGCTAGAGTATAATGTAGTGAAAATAAGAAGAAATGAGGGTTTATTTGGGAAAAGTAAACGATACACTGTTGAATAGGTAAGTACTATTGGGGAGGGTTGTGATTACAAACGGATAATGGTGCAAAGCAGTATAGCAGGGAGAAAGGTGGACTGCAATGCAGCTAAAATTAAATGGAGACAGGGATGTAGGAAACAAGAAATAGAAGTGGTGCGGTCATTTGGAGAGGGTTTTGTAGTAAGAGTCACAAGTGAAATGTGTATGTACAAAGTATAATGTTAGAGTAAGGGGGTACGGGAATGAAACGGAGCATAGCGGGCTTCCCACTCTTGTCAAATTATAACTGAGAGCAATTAGTTTCTAGACAGTGCAAAGCAATTGGCAGAGGGAGATGAAGTAAAACAGGTTTTCTGTCATTTCCTGAGGTTAAGTAACTGCTATATGAAATATAGTTTGTTGCACAAGGAAAAGGGCACATTGGCCAACTTAGTAAGAGGTCCTTAGAGTGAACGGACTATTTCACAGTGACTTTCAACCACAGCGTTTGCATCTATTTCACTTATAAAAGTTAATACGCCACAAGGTTCATCATATTAAATATGCTTACATTATACAATATCAAAATTCAAAGTAAACTTGTAGGAGTAGGGCCTTGTGGCAGAGCTCCTACAGTATTGAGGTCAGATGTAGTTGACCGTAGGCTATTATACATGACAAAATTATCAGTAAACTTGTAGGAGGAGGGCCTTGTGGCAGAGCTTCTGCAGTATCAAGGTGAGATGTAGTGACCGCAGGCTGTTTTCTATAAAGGAAGATAAGTGACTATTATTAAGTTGAGACATTGCCAAAGTAAGAGAATGTGAATTAATTTAATTTTCTGAAGTAAAATAAGTCTAGAACTGTAATTATTGTCATGAAGTGTAATTCACCACCATTTTTTCCAAAAGTCACCAGTGTTAGGAGTGCTTGAGAGAGAGATCTAAAAACTGAGTCACGATTAGGGATATTTGAGAGGTATGCATGTAGAATGGCACAATCACATGCTCCCCATCCACAAGGAAATGCAAGCAGGATTACTCATCTTCATTTCTAAATTACCCCCCCTTCCAGCTTTGTAGATTGCCAGAGCTGTTAGTCAAACTCCAGGCACCTGGTTAGTAGTCAGGGATTTGTCCTTGGATACCACAGCACTGGCCAGAACTGGTAGGATTACTTGTGACAGGAACTACTCTGCTTGCACCTGGTTTGTAGTCAGGGATTTGTTCTTGAATACCACAGAGCTGGCCAGAACTGTTAGGACTCCTTGTGACAGGAACTACTCTGCTCAGTACTTGGAAACGTTTCCAGTTTTAGCTCCTCCCGTCATCCCACATTATTTTGGATATGTTTATAGAAATATATATTTTTTTCTTATTTATTTTATGTACTTAATTGAAGCTCCTCCTCTTTTTCAAGATCTCAGTCTGCCACTGAGCAGTGAACACAGGTACATACTGTTTAACACACAACCACCCTGTAACATCCCTCAAGGTCTCTTTTCCCAAGGGCATGGGAATATAGGAGGAGATGGTTAAAGTGAAGTGCATAACTTCAATTCACAAGATGTACTAAGTAAGCAAAGGGAGTCATGCAAGCAAATTCTGTGTGAATTGACTGTCCAAAGCCCATTTATATCTGACTATCTCAGTCCCCAGCACCACTAAATAACATGTACTGAAGTTGATTTCCAAGACAAGAAATACTTATGCCATGAGACCTGACAATATACCAGGCTGTTTAATAAAACACACTAAAGAAGCCCTGGCAGAGCCTCTCCTGAAACTATTTAATCTGAGTTTAGCCACTGGCTTTGTTCCTGATGTTTGGCACACAGCAGTAATGATGGCACTACACAAGGGTGGCCCCACTACTGACCCTGGAATTTATAGGGTCATCCGCCTGACAAGTCTTATTTGCAAAGCCATAAAACATGTTATAATTGAAATTTCATCAGGCTAGGCTTGAAAACAGTTTGACTTTCTCAAGGGTAGATAATGTCTTCTCAGTCTTGTTAAGTTCTTCAAAATGGTAACACTGATTGTTAACAGTTGGTCATGCTGTCCACAGCGTACCTTGATGTGGTCAAGGCATTTGATACCATCCCCCATGGTGACATATTTAGTAAAATTAATGCATTACAAATAGATCCTTATGTGAGAAGATGGATTGCCAACTGGCTAACCGTGAGAACTGACATGGTGCAGGTGGCAGATGCCTCATCACAGGGTGTAAAAGTGACCAGTGGGATTCCAGAGGGCTCAGTGATGGACCATTTTTTGTTCGGCATTTATTTTCTGATCTCTAGACTATGAATCAAGCTGTCTGGCTAAACTAATTTACTGAAAACTGCAAACTGGATGTTTATATTCAAGTTCTCCTTGGATGCCTAAATCAGTCAGCAATAAATTACACTTACAAATACCTGGTGTAGTCAAATTGGTTCAAATTAAATGCTCAAAAGTGCAATATTGCCACATTTAATGGTCAGCTGTCCTCACCCCACCCCAACTTACAGCAAACAGTACACCCTTCAAAATGAGACCGCAGTTACAGACCTTGTAACCTGGCTTCTGTATTTCCTCACCTTTGGTCATCACATGATAGCAGTACTCAAAAGGTCCTTCAACTTTATGCATATAATTGCCAAAGGAATATACAGATCTAGAGGTCATTATTCCCTTATCTTCAGCATTGATTAGGTCAGTTATAGACTACGGTGTCCCCTTTGGAACATATCTCAGTAGACATATCAAACAACTGGAAGGAACTTAGAAGTTGCCAACTTGATAGCGTCACGTTGCCCTCATGTAACCACTCTTCTACAACAAGCATAGTGTAACTACTTCCGTCTTCACTGCATTCCCTCCCACATTTTTTTTTACTTCTTTAATAACTGCTACTTGTCACACACCCAGTCACCATGTCTGTGTTGAATCTGTAGTCACTATATTTCATGTATTGTTTGTACTTACAAAGGGGCTGCTATAATGTCTTTGTATGTATTTCTCTTGCTAAATATGTTTTTGGAGCTTTTCTTCCAGGGCTTTTACTGAAAAGCGGTCTTGCTTCACACAGTCAAATCTTCCTTGGTAATCAAATGCCAATAAATAAATTAATAAAAACCTCTTGCTTAAAAACCTCCAGAAAACAGGGAAAACTCTGTCCCTTTATTCAGTAACTTTTGGACTTTTGAAGGGAGATATGTGCTTTACCTTCAATGATATTAGGGATCTTGAAGTTCTGTATCCAATATTTCTACAAATCAAATAGTCCCCACCATGCATACCAGAAGCAGAGATCTAAATCTTCAACATAGATAAATAAAACACAGTAGAGAGGGAGGTTTGTTACTCACCAGCACCCCCAGCTCTAGAAGAGTCCCCATGCAAATTAGGCGATGTGATGCACTGCCTTCCTTTAAAGGGCCCTGGATAATTGGATGGGTATGGACAAAGTTTCCCCGGCCTTGACTGGTCTAGCTCTCCTCAAGACTGTGTATGGTCTAAGGCCTAAGTTTACAGGTTTATAGGAGGTTGCTAGGCTAATGGCCGTAGGGCCTTTACGAGCCTAGCCATGTTATACCTGTGTTCCCTAACTGACCTTGGTTACATGGTCATTTTCTGCAGAGTGAACTTATGATCAACACTGACTGCCCCTGTCCATGGGAGACATAGGTGCCACCCCCGGGGTGAATTTATGGTCTCCCATCCAATTGTCTAGGTTGCACTTGAATAGGGTTACTGAGGAACTCTGCTTCGTGTGAATTGGGAGTTTATTACAGAACAGCAGCAATCTCTGAGAGATGCATCTGTCTCTACAACATGTCCTGTTAATGTCACAGGCTAGGGTGAGATCCCGGGAGCGAGTGGCTCTTGTCCCGTTTGATTTGCGGATGTGCAGCATGTCCATTAGGGCAGGGTCAGAGACTGCTCTGTAGGCCAAACACGTCACCTCTCAGCAGCCTGTAGGATACAGAGTACAGCGACAAGACTTTCGGTCTTTCCATGTAGGTTTTGGTTTGGAAGCCCTGAATTTTCTTGGTGAGAAACCTCTGTGGTCTCTTCAGCTGGAGGTATCTGATGAAGTACATGCAAAAGGGAGTGTTTTACCATTGGTCTGATGAGGGCCAAGTACAGAGAAGCTGTATCATCCTTAGTTTTGGATGTGATGCCCTTACTTATGAGATGCACAATATAGAAGGCTTTCCTGACCACTGTGGGCACATGGTGATCAAAGATTAGATTGCTATCAACCTATGTTTCCAAGTCTTGCACCACTGGGTTTGAACTTAGAGGGGTGCTGTCAGTATTGCAATTTGTAGGGACTTCCTCTTTGCCAAAGGGGATAATATTACACTTTTTTGCTTTTAGTTTTAGTCCATGGCTTTGTCACCGGTAATTTGTCTATGTTAGCCCCTTTTGTAATTTGTTAACATTATTTACAAACTCAATGATCATGCCCAGTTTGCGGTCATCAGCGAAATTGGTAAGCCACAGTCCATCTACTTTCACCTGGACTTCAGAGAAATAGATTCCAAACATAGAAATGCACACATTTTGCTTATCTTTTATTTTATTTATTTATGTCTTATCTGGGTTTTCCAACTGGGTTAAATCATATTATTAGTAGAAACCAGGGGAGAAAAGGTACATAAAAAATAATAAAAATAACAAATAAGCGGTTAAAAAAAGAAAAACAAATGAACATTCAAAATGCAGTAATTATGCAATAATTCATCCCTGATATGAATGGGACTTTATCAATTAAAACCAATAAATTAGCATTTAAATATTGCAGCAAATGTCTTGTTGACTAAAAACTAAAATTGATTTAAGTAAATATGCAACTTAAAGAGGAAGTTTAAGATAAAATATTTACAAGCGATTGTGTTTAGCCCTAGGAATATAGTTTTAAACTATATTTGACTGCAGTTTATTCCCTTTTGAAATTGTGTGTTTTAAAGGCAGTGCTTATAAGTAAGTAATGTAAGAGTTGATTATTTAATTTAAAAGCATCATGGTTTAGACATACTTCGGTTTGTTTATGCTGAAGCCAGTGAATCTCCAAGGGTTTAAGATGACTGGTGGCGTTTTTCTCTTCACTTTGTTAGGATCATATTCAAATGTTAACTTATCAGTCTTGATTATCTGATGAAATCCTAGTCAGTCACGGGCAACGTGTTTTGTTTCCAGTTGTGTACTTTGTGTTTTGACCTTTCCTTCCCTTGTGTTTTCATTTTAGCTGCTGGTGTCAAAGTGCTGTTTAAGTGCATGTTTGGCAGATGAAAAGGTTACAGTTAACACAGTTGTATAGCAAAGGCAAATAACAAGGTCAGTGTAGAATAATGCATGAGTCGTATAAAAGATAGACTAAGGTATATACAGAGACAGAGGTCCAGGGAAGTAAATAGCCAGAGAATTGTTATGGCTAGGCTTGTGTTGGCCCTAGGGCCGATAGCGGGTCTATGTTATAACAGCGAATGATCAAAAGATCAAACGCTGTTATATCAACCACAAAAGAACAAAAACAAAAAAGAGCGAACAGCCAGAACAGCAAATTTTTTTCTCAGGGAAAAAATTTGCTGTTCCCAAAAAAAAAACAAAAAAACACACTAAACACTATTTTAAGTGGGGTGCTTCACCCACCACACCCCCCCATGTGGGCGGCTGTGCCCCCTACTTAAATATGCCAACTCTGAGATCGCACTAAAGTGCCAAAAATGGCAAAGTGACAGAAGCGGCCAAGCGACTTCTTTCCTAGGGAAAGAATTTGCTTAAAAGCCGCTTTGTCATTTTGATTTTTGACATTTACAGTTTGAAGATGCATTCGACATAATGCATCTTTGTTCTCCTGACAGGAACTCCCAATAGCCTAGTATCAACCTATGAGAATAGTGCAGTCTAGCAACAGAGAAAAAACGGATGTGTAGTACATTGTTTGTGTCGGATTGTGAGACTAAGGGGGGTGGCTGGCAGGTGAGTGACTAGAAGCCCACCATGTACAGAGGAAGGGAAAGGGATGGCAGACTGGAACTGTGATGATTACCAGATACACAGAGGGGGTAACAATTGTATTTATCTTTGTAATTTAACATTTTTTTCTGGTTTCTGATCATATTTAAACAGTACTCCATAGCACTGAGACTGTAGCAATAAGATGCCATGCATTTAGCAGTTTTAGTCTTTGTGTTGGCCTCAGATGACAACACATAACAACACACTAACCCAAACCTCATACTGTTTTCCTGTATTTGTGTAGCTATTCATTACTACTACTTCTGTAAACAATATAACAAAATTGGATGAGAATCTTGTGCAAAGAGGCAGTCGCGATTTAGGGCAGCTAGTGACAAAGCCATGAATCCGAGGTGGAGCTTTCTCAGAGTAGGCATGTGGAGCACATAAAAGTTATCAGATGGTGATGTTGCATCACTACAAACAGGGTTAGGTAGTGTGTGTGTTCAACATTTTGGAAAAGCATAGTAATGCTGTCAAGTTTCATTTAAAGTCATATCTCTCAACCTCTTGGCACAAGAATTCTGGACAAAGCAAAAAATAATGCTGGAACAAAAACCCAAAACTTAGAAATTGCTAGAATAATAAGTTTTGGGCTACCGTGCATTTTCTGAAGGATATGAAGTCTGAAACTCAAATGTCTGTCATTATTTAGTGACTTTTGCTCTCAATGATGTGCCAGAAAACAACACACTTCATGGAACAGACTGAAAATATGATGGAAAAATCTGTACATTCTGTGAAATTCTGGACAGCTGAGATGTATGTTTAAAGGAACATCCAAGCTTTTCAATGATCTGTTTGTGGCCCGTGGATTTTGTGAAGATACACATGTCATGAATGATCCAAGGGATCAGAAGAGAGTATTATCTTGTCTCCAGTACATTCTGATTTGTCTCACCCTATGACACACCCACAGTCAACCTTTATTATCACTTAAGATATAGGCAAACGTACATTAGCAGAAAAGAAAAAAAGTTAGAAGTTCGATAAAACAAATAAACGCAGTAATTAGGACTGTTCATAGAGATTCATGTGATATAACAGAAGTAAATAAGATATGTTACTGTGCAGCTAAATTAACAGATAAAATGTTAGCACAAAAACACAGGGTAGTGAGGGAAAAGAGGAGGAGAAATTGAATGCCGTTACTGACGTAGTGAACAGAGAAAAGTATTAAGCAATAAAGACAAATGTCATTGTTGGAAGAGTATAGAAGAGGAAACCGATCAACAAACTAGTATCCGAAGAGAGAAGGATCTATCTTGCACTATCGCAAGTAATAAACTAAAAATCTCAGCACAGGCACAAAAACTTAGAAGATACACAGACAAATATAAAGGAAAACTACAAAATAAGCAATTTACTGATGACCCCCAAAAAGGTTTATAGAGAACTGGGAAACAAGGTAAAAGGAACTGAAACATTCCGAAAAAGAGAAGAAATAAATACATTTTGGAGAAATATCTATGAAGAGCCTAAATGGAAAGAGTAAGTAAAAGAAATAATAATAAGTTTAAAGGTGCAGGATATGAAATGGGATGAAGTAACAGCCAGAGATTGAAACAAAGTTAAGAAAAGCCTCTAACTAGAAAACCCCAGGCCCAGATGCAGTACCTAACTTTTGGTTAAAAATATTAACATCTTTGCACGAAGATTTAGCCATGAGTAAGAACTATTTATATGCAGACCCTGAACAGACACCAACCTGGCTAATAACAGGAAAAACAATGCTCCTACTGAGTGAACCTGCAAGCTACCCTAAAAACTATAGACTACCAACCTGGCTTCTGACGACTTATAAACTATATACTGGAACTGATGCCAACAGAGTTTATAGTCTTTTAGAAGAAAACTCAATCATGGCAGTAGAACAAAAGGGTAATAATAGGAAGTCATATGGAACAAAGGATTACTTGTTGTTAAAGTCACGGTGGAGAACTGGAAAAAGGGCAAGAATCTGAGTACAGCAGCATTTGATGTTATCCTGCATTCATGGATAAGAGTGCTTAAAAATGTATAAGATACACCCCACACTGACCGATTACATTACAGTGACCATGAAACAGTGGCAAACCACTTTGCAGTTAAGCCATATTAAATGACAAATTGTTAACACGGGGATAAAAATTTAAAGGGGAATATTCCAGGGCGACTCTGTCACCGCTGCTACTCTGCCTTGCCCTTAACCCATTAAGCTGTCCACTTAACAGCTTAGGCCATGGCTGTAATTTGGCTCCTAGAAAACAAAGTGTAAAGACCTCTCGTCTTCTCTTTGTCAATGATTTAAAACTGCATAGCTCATCAGATGAGGAACTGAAAGTACAGCTGCAAGTTGTCAAAACATTTTCAGATGATGTAAGAATGTCATTTGGTCTTGGTAAATGTACAAAAGTAATCTTTAAAGCAGGAAAACTGCAGCACCAAGAAAACATCAGTTTGGGACAAGAATGTGATATAAAAGAACCTGAGCAAGTGGGAGTGTATAAATATTTGGGAACTGATGAAGGATCAACAATACAACATGAACAAATGCGAATAAAAGTTAGTAAGGAATATTTTAGAAGACTAAAATTAATAGTGAAAACAACATCTAGGAACAAAGTTTAAGCTATAAACCAATTTGCTCTCCCTGTCCTAACTTAAGAGTTTTGAAGTGGCTGACTGGCCCCAAAAGGTGTTGGATAGATTAGACAGGAAAACAAGAAGGATGCTTCATGCTCACCAAATGATTTATAAAGATCAGTGCATACCAAGATTATATACTCCCCATTCTGAAAGAGGTATGGGCATCCTTGAAATTGATTACATGTATAGATCTGCAATCGTGGGACTGCACATGTCTGCTGACCTCACAAGAAATCAGACATTGTGAAAGTTTTGAAACATGAGAAGAATACGTTTAAGATGACTTCCCAGTTTAGTTTGGCAGATTCCCAACCAGAAGTAGATAAAAATGAGGCAGTAACTGAATGTGCTAAAAAAAACAGAAGAAAAAAATATCAGGTGAAGGACCAGATGAGATTACAAGAAATGTAAAAAAAAATGCATAAATGTAATTGGAAGTATAAAAATCTCTTGGAACAACCTCATGTTGATCAAGATCAAACACATTAATGGTTAAGGAGAGACAACTTCAAACTAAGATGAAAGGTTAATACTGGCAGCTCAAGGTAGTGGACTAAGTATTTATTAGTTTAAAAAGTCCATTGAACATCTGGGAGAAACAGACAAATGTAGGTTTTCTAAAGCAGAACTGGAAACAGTTGCACACCTCGTTGCTGGCCGTAACATAGTAATGGCAGAAGGACTGTATACTGAACGGCATAATAATGTGACAAGACTGTTGCAGTGGAGATTGTACAAACATTATGGTACTGAAGTGGCCAAAAAGCTCTGGAAACATGAGCCACAAAGCATCATAGAAAATGATGAAGTTTATATCACATGGTATTACCCATTACCAATAGTTCAAAAGGTAGATGCTAGAAAACTGGATATAGTGGTCCATAAAAATAAGACATTGCTCATTGAAATCACCACACCCAATGACTGCAGTGTCCTGCATACAGAGAGAGAGAAAGTCATAAAATACCAGGATTTGCAGGTAGAAATGAGGGCAGTGTGGAAGAAGGATACCCAGACAGTTCCGATAGTACTAGGGGAAATGGGTCTTACAAAAAATAATTTACAGTCTTACCAATAAATGTAACTCATGACGCATTGCAGGAATCATCACTGGGCACATTACGGGTGCTGTGAAGAGCACTTCTGGCTGACATCAAATATTGAACCAATACTAATTTCATGAACTTTAAATGTACTTTGACTTGGGAATGGGGTCCATTCCCATCATGGTATTAGAAACCCAAAAGGCTTGGAGAAATTAAAAAAAATAGAAAAGAAAACAAACCATGTTGACATTGTTCCCCGTTTATGTGCATTATGCATCTCATATCTTTCCTTTCTTTATAACTGTCATCAGTCCAACTTTACATAAATTGCTCAGCTCCCTCCTTCCCCCCACAATCAGTCATTCATCCTGATAAGCCGTGTTGGGAACAAAGAGTTAAGACGGATAAAGTGGTTTTGTAGGTATATAGTAGGTACTGAATTAGACAAGCTAACAAGTAGTAGGGAGTAACTGAAGATGAGGAGTAAGCAGATGTTTTTAATGAATCTCTGAATTCATCACTGTAGAAAAGTGTAAAGTAGAAGGTAGGGCATATTTAACAGTTTAGGATTACAGGTGGAAAGGGAACTGGCTAAACTATGAGAAGATGAGGCACATGAATCGGATGGTATATACCTCCAGAAAACTGAGCGTTTAGAAAAAATAAAAAGTGGAATACTGAGTGTTTGAACAGTTAACACTTTGAGCTGGTAATTAACTAGATCCTGTAGTTCTGGGCTTGATTACTTTAGTATGCATTTACCCTGCTGTATGGCTGTCAGCATGTTGGCTAACCAGACAGTACTTCCAGGTCATTTCTAACCGGAGGCATTTGTAACTAGTGAACTTAACTAGTTAACAAACAAATTAAAACTGATTAAATATCCGGCCTCCAGAATGGTTATTACCATAATGAAAGATATGGGACAGGTCTCTGGTCACTGGAGAATTCTCAGAACAATGGAGAAAGACTAAAGTAGTGCTGATTCTTAAGTAACATAGCAGGAATTATCTGGGGAAGAACAAACAGAGCTTTTATTTTGACCTTCATAATGCAACAATAGTGGAAGCAGTAGTAGTAGTTAGAGATGGTTAATAGAATACAGAAAAATGGATTCTAGGATGTTAATCAGCATCCTGTTGTTCACCCATAATACGGTCCTAGGGCACATCAGTTATCATGGAACTGGTTGAAATAACCCACTGGAGAGACCATATACATCAGCATGAAAAGCATTTGGTTCAGTACAGCACACAAGATTCTTGGGTAACCTTAATATGATGGAAATAGTGCAGTGAGTGAAGTAAGTGTGTTAAAGAGAGGGCACATAGTGATGGTGAGACAGAAAGAGAAGTGCTACCTGTCGAATGGTACATTTCAGTATTTATCTATATCACATAGCGAAAAAGTGAAGAAATACCACAAAAGGCAATGACCAAAGCCAAAATAAAAAAATGTTATTACACTTAGCACCTCGGCTCTTCAGCCTTCAAAGGGTATGTGGTATTTCTTCTACATGTCAGTATTTGTCTTGGAAACCTTAATGATCTATTAGAGAAATATTAATGGTTATATATATTATAACCGCTTGCTATGGACATTGTATATTAATAAAAAGTTTTTTTGAAAAAAGATAAAATTACTAAAAGCCTATATGACAAAAAAGAAATGCTACCTGTGAATAGAAGGGTAACCAGTGATGTGCTGCAGGGGTTACTGCTGGGGCTGGAGCATTTCAACAAAGTTGTGTCAAACAGTGGGGTTGTAAACAAAAAAGGTAATTTCATTTGCAGACTGCACCAAATCAGGCATGGTAGGTTGGCGGTCTGAGGGGCCTATCTGGCAAAGAATTTGAGAACAAAATGGACATTAGCAGACAAGTAGTACCTTTGATGTAATGCAAGTAAGTAACGAGGTGCTGCATTTTTGGGTCCATTACTCTATGGGATGACTATGAGCTGGTGAAAGTATGTCCTGCGGTGAGTGAACATGGGAAAGTTGCGAGAAAGTAATATTTGTGCAAGGAATTTATTTTTTATTTATTTTATTTTACATTTGTTGACTGGGCTAGTTCAACTGGATATATGTCAATTTTCAGTAGAGGCCCGGGGAGATAAGCTCCAAAACATACAGATAACATAACAATTGCAAACAAATATAAGAAGAAAAAAAAAGAAATTACAGTAATATATACACTGACAAATCAGGTTAATAAGAAATCATTTGAAGAGGACAGACATCAGTACAATGTAAACTGCAGTTTCAAAATAATATGTAGGTACATTCCTTAATGCAAAAAGGAGGCATACAGGCTAGTTCAATGTGCAGGTAAAGTACATCACTTAATGGCAAAGAAACAAGGAGGTATACAGGCTGATGCCATTTCCAGTACAGTACAC